>NC_062561.1:185526742-185830713 GCF_022837055.1 Prionailurus viverrinus | reverse complement strand
CCACATAAGAGTGAAACCATATGGTATCTGTCTTTCTCTGTATGGCTTATTTCACTTAGCATCACACTCTCCAGTTCCATCCACGTTGCTACAAAAGGCCATATTTCATTTTTTCTCATTGCCACGTAGTATTCTATTGTGTATATAAACCACATTTTCTTTATCCATTCATCAGTTGATGGACATTTAGGCTCTTTCCATAATTTGGCTATTGTTGAGAGTGCTGCTGTGAACATTGGGGTACAAGTGGCCCTATGCATCAGTACTCCTGTATCCCTTGGGTAAATTCCTAGCAGTGCTATTGCTGGGTCATAGGGTAGGTCTATTTTTAATTTTCTGAGGAACCTCCACACTGCTTTCCAGAGCGGCTGCACCAATTTGCATTCCCACCAACAGTGCAGGAGGGTTCCCGTTTCTCCACATCCTCTCCAGCATCTATAGTCTCCTGATTTGTTCATTTTGGCCACTCTGACTGGCGTGAGGTGATACCTGAGTGTGGTTTTGATTTGTATTTCCCTGATAAGGAGCGACGCTGAACATCTTTTCATGTGCCTGTTGGCCACCCGGATGTCTTCTTTAGAGAAGTGTCTATTCATGTTTTCTGCCCATTTCTTCACTGGGTTATTTGTTTTTTGGGTGTGGAGTTTGGTGAGCTCTTTATAGATTTTGGATACTAGCCCTTTGTCCGATATGTCATTTGCGAATATCTTTTCCCATTCCGTTGGTTGCCTTTTAGTTTTGTTGGTTGTTTCCTTTGCTGTGCAGAAGCTTTTGATCTTCATAGGGTCCCAGTAATTCACTTTTGCTTTTAATTCCCTTGCCTTTGGGGATGTGTCGAATAAGAGATTGCTACGGCTGAGGTCAGAGAGGTCTTTTCCTGCTTTCTCCTCTAAGGTTTTGATGGTTTCCTGTCTCACATTCAGGTCCTTTATCCATTTTGAGTTTATTTTTGTGAATGGTGTGAGAAAGTGGTCTAGTTTCAACCTTCTGCATGTTGCTGTCCAGTTCTCCCAGCACCATTTGTTAAAGAGACTGTCTTTTTTCCATTGAATGTTCTTTCCTGCTTTGTCAAAGATGAGTTGGCCATACGTTTGTGGGTCTAGTTCTGGGGTTTCTATTCTATTCCATTGGTCTATGTGTCTGTTTTGGTGCCAATACCATGCTGTCTTGATGATGACAGCTTTGTAGTAGAGGCTAAAGTCTGGGATTGTGATGCCTCCTGCTTTGGTCTTCTTCTTCAAAATTCCTTTGGCTATTCGGGGCCTTTTGTGGTTCCATATGAATTTTAGGATTGCTTGTTCTAGTTTCGAGAAGAATGCTGGTGCAATTTTGATTGGGATTGCATTGAATGTGTAGATAGCTTTGGGTAGTATTGACATTTTGACAATATTTATTTTTCCAATCCATGAGCAGGGAATGTCTTTCCATTTCTTTAAATCTTCTTCAATTTCCTTCATAAGCTTTCTATAGTTTTCAGCATACAGATCCTTTACATCTTTGGTTAGATTTATTCCTAGGTATTTTATGCTTCTTGGTGCAATTGTGAATGGGATCAGTTTCTTTATTTGTCTTTCTGTTGCTTCATTTTTAGTGTATAAGAATGCAACTGATTTCTGTACATTGATTTTGTATCCTGCAACTTTGCTGAATTCCTGTATCAGTTCTAGCAGACTTTTGGTGGAGTCTATCGGATTTTCCATGTATAATATCATGTCATCTGCAAAAAGCGAAAGCTTGACTTCATCTTTGCCAATTTGGATGCCTTTGATTTCCTTTTGTTGTCTGATTGCTGATGCTAGAACTTCCAGTACTATGTTAAACAGCAGCGGTGAGAGTGGGCATCCTTGTCGTGTTCCTGATCTCAGGGAAAAAGCTCTCAGTTTTTCCCCGTTGAGGATGATGTTAGCTGTGGGCTTTTCATAAATGGCTTTTATGATCTTTAAGTATGTTCCTTCTATCCCGACTTTCTCAAGGGTTTTTATTAAGAAAGGGTGCTGGATTTTGTCGAAGGCCTTTTCTGCATCGATTGACAGGATCATATGGTTCTTCTCTTTTTTTTTGTTAATGTGATGTATCACGTTGATTGATTTGCGAATGTTGAACCAGCCCTGCATCCCAGGAATGAATCCCACTTGATCATGGTGAATAATTCTTTTTATATGCCGTTGAATTCGATTTGCTAGTATCTTATTGAGAATTTTTGCATCCATATTCATCAGGGATATTGGCCTGTAGTTCTCTTTTTTTACTGGGTCTCTGTCTGGTTTAGGAATCAAAGTAATACTGGCTTCATAGAATGAGTCTGGAAGTTTTCCTTCCCTTTCTATTTCTTGGAATAGCTTGAGAAGGATAGGTATTATCTCTGCTTTAAACGTCTGGTAGAACTCCCCTGGGAAGCCATCTGGTCCTGGACTCTTATTTGTTGGGAGATTTTTGATAACCGATTCAATTTCTTCACTGGTTATGGGTCTGTTCAAGCTTTCTATTTCCTCCTGATTGAGTTTTGGAAGAGTGTGGGTGTTCAGGAATTTGTCCATTTCTTCCAGGTTGTCCAATTTGTTGGCATATAATTTTTCATAGTATTCCCTGATAATTGTTTGTATCTCTGAGGGATTGGTTGTAATCATTCCATTTTCATTCATGATTTTATCTATTTGGGTCATCTCCCTTTTCTTTTTGAGAAGCCTGGCTAGAGGTTTGTCAATTTTGTTTATTTTTTCAAAAAACCAACTCTTGGTTTCTTTGATCTGCTCTACAGTTTTTTTAGATTCTATATTGTTTATTTCTGCTCTGATCTTTATTATTTCTCTTCTTCTGCTGGGTTTAGGCTGCCTTTGCTGTTCTGCTTCTAGTTCCTTTAGGTGTGCTGTTAGATTTTGTATTTGGGATTTTTCTTGTTTCTTGAGATAGGCCTGGATTGCAATGTATTTTCCTCTCAGGACTGCCTTTGCTGCGTCCCAAAGCGTTTGGATTGTTGTATTTTCATTTTCGTTTGTTTCCATATATTTTTTAATTTCTTCTCTAATTGCCTGGTTGACCCACTCATTCGTTAGTAGGGTGTTCTTTAACCTCCATGCTTTTGGAGGTTTTCCAGACTTTTTTCTGTGGTTGGTTTCAAGCTTCATAGCATTGTGGTCTGAAAGTA
This sequence comes from Prionailurus viverrinus, assembly GCF_022837055.1. Taxonomy (NCBI): domain Eukaryota; kingdom Metazoa; phylum Chordata; class Mammalia; order Carnivora; family Felidae; genus Prionailurus; species Prionailurus viverrinus. The sequence goes on along the minus strand of NC_062561.1, from coordinate 185,827,568 downwards.
AGCATGGTATAATTTCAATTCTTGTAAACTTATGAAGGGCTGTTTTGTGACCCAGTATATGATCTATCTTGGAGAATGTTCCATGTGCACTCGAGAAGAAAGTATATTCTGTTGCTTTGGGATGCAGAGTTCTACATATATCTATCAAGTCCATCTGATCCAATGTCTCATTCAGGGCCCTTGTTTCTTTATTGACCGTGTGTCTAGATGATCTATCCATTTCTGTAAGTGGTGTATTAAAGTCCCCTGCAATTACCACATTCTTATCAATAAGGTTGCTTATGTTTATGAGTAATTGTTTTATATATTTGGGGGCTCCGGTATTCGGTGCATAGACATTTATAATTGTTAGCTCTTCCTGATGGATAGACCCTGTAACTATTATATAATGTCCTTCTTCATCTCTTGTTACAGCCTTTAATTTAAAGTCTAGTTTGTCTGATAGAAGTATGGCTACTCCAGCTTTCTTTTGGCTTCCAGTCGCATGATAAATAGTTCTCCATCCCCTCACTCTCAATCTAAAGGTGTCCTCAGGTCTAAAATGAGTCTCTTGTAGACAGCAAATAGATGGGTCTTGTTTTTTTATCCATTCTGATACCCTATGTCTTTTGGTTGGCGCATTTAATCCATTTACATTCAGTGTTATTATAGAAAGATACGGGTTTAGAGTCATTGTGATGTCTGTATGTTTTATGCTTGTAGTGATGTCTCCGGGACTTTGTCTCACAGGGTCCCCCTTAGGATCTCTTGTAGGGCTGGTTTAGTGGTGACAAATTCCTTCAGTTTTTGTTTGTTTGGGAAGACCTTTATCTCTCCTTCTATTCTAAATGACAGACTTGCTGGATAAAGGATTCTCGGCTGCATATTTTTTCTGTCTAGCACCCTGAAAATCTCGTGCCAATTCTTTCTGGCCTGCCAAGTTTCAAAAGAGAGATCAGTCACGAGTCTTATAGGCCTCCCTTTATATGTGAGGGCACGTTTACCCCTTGCTGCTTTCACAATTTTCTCTTTATCCTTGTATTTTGCCAGTTTCACTATGATATGTCGTGCAGAAGATTGATTCAAGTTACATCTGAAGGGAGTTCTCTGTGCCTCTTGGATTTCAATGCCTTTTTCCTTCCCCAGTTCAGGGAAGTTCTCAGCTATTATTTCTTCAAGTACCCCTTCAGCACCTTTCCCTCTCACTTCCTCCTCTGGGATACCAATTATGCATATATTATTTCTTTTTAGTGTATCACTTAATTCTCTAATTTTCCCCTCATACTCCTGGATTTTTTTATCTCTCTTTTTCTCAGCTTCCTCTTTTTCCATAACTTTATCTTCTAGTTCACCTATTCTCTCCTCTGCCTCTTCAAGCCTAGCTGTGGTGGTTTCCATTTTGTTATGCATTTCGTTTAAAGCGTTTTTCAGCTCCTCGTGACTGTTCCTTAGTCCCTTGATCTCTGTAGCAAGAGATTCTCTGCTCTCCTGTATACTGTTTTCAAGCCCAGCGATTAATTTTATGACTATTATTCTAAATTCACTTTCTGTTATGTTATTTAAGTCCTTTTTGATCAGCTCATTAGCTGTTGTTATTTCCTGGAGATTCTTCTGAGGGGAATTCTTCCGCTTGGTCATTTTGGATAGTCCCTGGCGTGCTGAGGACCTGCAGGGCACTTCCCCTGTGCTGTGGTGTATAACTGGAGTTGGTGGGCGGGGCCGTGGTCAGACCTGATGTCTGCCCCCAGCCCACCGCTGGGGCCACAGTCAGACTGGTGTGTGCCTTCTCTTCCCCTCTCCTAGGGGTGGGATTCACTGTGGGGTGGTGTGGCTCGTCTGGGCTACTTGCACCCTGCCAGGCTTGTGATGCTGGGGATCTGGCGTATTAGCTGGGGTGGGTAGGCAAGGTGCACGGGGGCAGGAGGGGCAGGCTTAGATCGCTTCTCCTTAGGTGATCCACTTCAGGAGGGGCCCTGTGGCAGCGGGAGGGAGTCAGATCCTCTGCCGGAGGTTTGGCTCCGCAGAAGCGCAGAGTTGGGTGTTTGCGTGGAGTGAGCAAGTTCCCTGGCAGGAACCAGTTCCCTTTGGGAATTCAGCTGGGGGATGGGCGGGGGAGATGGCGCTGGTGAGCGCCTTTGTTCCCCACCAAACTGAGCTCTGTTGTCAGGGGGCTCAGCAGCTCACCCTCCCTTTGTCCTCCAGCCTTCCTGCTTTCCGAGCAGAGCTGTTAACTTATGACCTCCCAGACGCTAAGTCGCGCTTGTTGTGGGAACACAGTCCGCCCGGCCCCTCCGCTTTTGCAAGCCAGACTCGGGGGCTCTGCTTGGCCGGCGAGCCGCCCCTCCGCCCCGGCTCCCTCCCACCAGTCCGTGGAGCGCACCGCCTCGCCGCCCTTCCTACCCTCTTCCGTGGGCCTCTCGTCTGCGTTTGGCTCCGGCAACTCCGTTCTGCTAATCCTCTGGCGGTTTTCTGGGTTATTTAGGCAGGTGTAGATGGAATCTAAGTGATCAGCAGGACGTGCGGTGAGCCCAGCGTCCTCCTAAGCCGCCATCTTGCCGCCTCCTTGGAGAACTATTTATCATGTGACTGGAAGCCAAAAGAAAGCTGGAGTAGCCATACTTGTATCAGACAAACTAGACTTTAAATTAAAGGCTGTAACAAGAGATGAAGAAGGACATTATATAATAGTTACAGGGTCTATCCATCAGGAAGAGCTAACAATTATAAATGTCTATGCACCGAATACCGGAGCCCCCAAATATATAAAACAATTACTCATAAACATAAGCAATCTTATTGATAAGAATGTGGTAATTGCAGGGGACTTTAATACACCACTTACAGAAATGGATAGATCATCTAGACACACGGTCAATAAAGAAACAAGGGCCCTGAATGAGACATTGGATCAGATGGACTTGATAGATATATGTAGAACTCTGCATCCCAAAGCAACAGAATATACTTTCTTCTCGAGTGCACATGGAACATTCTCCAAGATAGATCATATACTGGGTCACAAAACAGCCCTTCATAAGTTTACAAGAATTGAAATTATACCATGCTTACTTTCAGACCACAATGCTATGAAGCTTGAAACCAACCACAGAAAAAAGTCTGGAAAACCTCCAAAAGCATGGAGGTTAAAGAACACCCTACTAACGAATGAGTGGGTCAACCAGGCAATTAGAGAAGAAATTAAAAAATATATGGAAACAAACGAAAATGAAAATACAACAATCCAAACGCTTTGGGACGCAGCAAAGGCAGTCCTGAGAGGAAAATACATTGCAATCCAGGCCTATCTCAAGAAACAAGAAAAATCCCAAATACAAAATCTAACAGCACACCTAAAGGAACTAGAAGCAGAACAGCAAAGGCAGCCTAAACCCAGCAGAAGAAGAGAAATAATAAAGATCAGAGCAGAAATAAACAATATAGAATCTAAAAAAACTGTAGAGCAGATCAAAGAAACCAAGAGTTGGTTTTTTGAAAAAATAAACAAAATTGACAAACCTCTAGCCAAGCTTCTCAAAAAGAAAAGGGAGATGACCCAAATAGATAAAATCATGAATGAAAATGGAATGATTACAACCAATCCCTCAGAGATACAAACAATTATCAGGGAATACTATGAAAAATTATATGCCAACAAATTGGACAACCTGGAAGAAATGGACAAATTCCTGAACACCCACACTCTTCCAAAACTCAATCAGGAGGAAATAGAAAGCTTGAACAGACCCATAACCAGTGAAGAAATTGAATCGGTTATCAAAAATCTCCCAACAAATAAGAGTCCAGGACCAGATGGCTTCCCAGGGGAGTTCTACCAGACGTTTAAAGCAGAGATAATACCTATCCTTCTCAAGCTATTCCAAGAAATAGAAAGGGAAGGAAAACTTCCAGACTCATTCTATGAAGCCAGTATTACTTTGATTCCTAAACCAGACAGAGACCCAGTAAAAAAAGAGAACTACAGGCCAATATCCCTGATGAATATGGATGCAAAAATTCTCAATAAGATACTAGCAAATCGAATTCAACGGCATATAAAAAGAATTATTCACCATGATCAAGTGGGATTCATTCCTGGGATGCAGGGCTGGTTCAACATTCGCAAATCAATCAACGTGATACATCACATTAACAAAAAAAGAGAGAAGAACCATATGATCCTGTCAATCGATGCAGAAAAGGCCTTCGACAAAATCCAGCACCCTTTCTTGATAAAAACCCTTGAGAAAGTCGGGATAGAAGGAACATACTTAAAGATCATAAAAGCCATTTATGAAAAGCCCACAGCTAACATCATCCTCAACGGGGAAAAACTGAGAGCTTTTTCCCTGAGATCAGGAACACGACAAGGATGCCCACTCTCACCGCTGCTGTTTAACATAGTGCTGGAAGTTCTAGCATCAGCAATCAGACAACAAAAGGAAATCAAAGGCATCCAAATTGGCAAAGATGAAGTCAAGCTTTCGCTTTTTGCAGATGACATGATATTATACATGGAAAATCCGATAGACTCCACCAAAAGTCTGCTAGAACTGATACAGGAATTCAGCAAAGTTGCAGGATACAAAATCAATGTACAGAAATCAGTTGCATTCTTATACACTAACAATGAAGCAACAGAAAGACAAATAAAGAAACTGATCCCATTCACAATTGCACCAAGAAGCATAAAATACCTAGGAATAAATCTAACCAAAGATGTAAAGGATCTGTATGCTGAAAACTATAGAAAGCTTATGAAGGAAATTGAAGAAGATTTAAAGAAATGGAAAGACATTCCCTGCTCATGGATTGGAAAAATAAATATTGTCAAAATGTCAATACTACCCAAAGCTATCTACACATTCAATGCAATCCCAATCAAAATTGCACCAGCATTCTTCTCGAAACTAGAACAAGCAATCCTAAAATTCATATGGAACCACAAAAGGCCCCGAATAGCCAAAGGAATTTTGAAGAAGAAGACCAAAGCAGGAGGCATCACAATCCCAGACTTTAGCCTCTACTACAAAGCTGTCATCATCAAGACAGCATGGTATTGGCACCAAAACAGACACATAGACCAATGGAATAGAATAGAAACCCCAGAACTAGACCCACAAACGTATGGCCAACTCATCTTTGACAAAGCAGGAAAGAACATTCAATGGAAAAAAGACAGTCTCTTTAACAAATGGTGCTGGGAGAACTGGACAGCAACATGCAGAAGGTTGAAACTAGACCACTTTCTCACACCATTCACAAAAATAAACTCAAAATGGATAAAGGACCTGAATGTGAGACAGGAAACCATCAAAACCTTAGAGGAGAAAGCAGGAAAAGACCTCTCTGACCTCAGCCGTAGCAATCTCTTATTCGACACATCCCCAAAGGCAAGGGAATTAAAAGCAAAAGTGAATTACTGGGACCCTATGAAGATCAAAAGCTTCTGCACAGCAAAGGAAACAACCAACAAAACTAAAAGGCAACCAACGGAATGGGAAAAGATATTCGCAAATGACATATCGGACAAAGGGCTAGTATCCAAAATCTATAAAGAGCTCACCAAACTCCACACCCAAAAAACAAATAACCCAGTGAAGAAATGGGCAGAAAACATGAATAGACACTTCTCTAAAGAAGACATCCGGGTGGCCAACAGGCACATGAAAAGATGTTCAGCGTCGCTCCTTATCAGGGAAATACCAATCAAAACCACACTCAGGTATCACCTCACGCCAGTCAGAGTGGCCAAAATGAACAAATCAGGAGACTATAGATGCTGGAGAGGATGTGGAGAAACGGGAACCCTCTTGCACTGTTGGTGGGAATGCAAATTGGTGCAGCCGCTCTGGAAAGCAGTGTGGAGGTTCCTCAGAAAATTAAAAATAGACCTACCCTATGACCCAGCAATAGCACTGCTAGGAATTTATCCAAGGGATACAGGAGCACTGATGCATAGGGCCACTTGTACCCCAATGTTCACAGCAGCACTCTCAACAATAGCCAAATTATGGAAAGAGCCTAAATGTCCATCAACTGATGAATGGATAAAGAAAATGTGGTTTATATACACAATAGAATACTACGTGGCAATGAGAAAAAATGAAATATGGCCTTTTGTAGCAACGTGGATGGAACTGGAGAGTGTGATGCTAAGTGAAATAAGCCATACAGAGAAAGACAGATACCATATGGTTTCACTCTTATGTGGATCCTGAGAAACTTAACAGGAACCCATGGGGGAGGGGAAGGAAAAAAAAAAAGAGGTTAGAATGAGAGAGAGCCAAAGCATAAGAGACTTAAAAACTGAGAACAAACTGAGGGTTGATGGGGGGGTGGGAAGGAGGAGAGGGTGGGTGATGGGTATTGCGGAGGGCACCTTTTGGGATGAGCACTGGGTGTTGTATGGAAACCAATTTGTCAATAAATTTCATAAAAAAATAAATAAATAAAATAAGCACAAACAAACAAAAAAAACAAAAACAAAAAACAAAAAACAAAACAAAACAAAACAAAAAAAATAGTTCTCCATCCCCTCACTCTCAATCTAAAGGTGTCCTCAGGTCTAAAATGAGTCTCTTGTAGACAGCAAATAGATGGGTCTTGTTTTTTTATCCATTCTGATACCCTATGTCTTTTGGTTGGCGCATTTAATCCATTTACATTCAGTGTTATTATAGAAAGATACGGGTTTAGAGTCATTGTGATGTCTGTATGTTTTATGCTTGTAGTGATGTCTCTGGGACTTTGTCTCACAGGGTCCCCCTTAGGATCTCTTGTAGGGCTGGTTTAGTGGTGACAAATTCCTTCAGTTTTTGTTTGTTTGGGAAGACCTTTATCTCTCCTTCTATTCTAAATGACAGACTTGCTGGATAAAGGATTCTTGGCTGCATGTTTTTTCTGTCTAGCACCCTGAAAATCTCGTGCCAATTCTTTCTGGCCTGCCAAGTTTCAAAAGAGAGATCAGTCACGAGTCTTATAGGTCTCCCTTTATATGTGAGGGCACGTTTACCCCTTGCTGCTTTCACAATTTTCTCTTTATCCTTGTACTTTGCCAGTTTCACTATGATATGTCGTGCAGAAGATCGATTCAAGTTACGTCTGAAGGGAGTTCTCTGTGCCTCTTGGATTTCAATGCCTTTTTCCTTCCCCAGTTCAGGGAAGTTCTCAGCTATTATTTCTTCAAGTACCCCTTCAGCACCTTTCCCTCTCCTTTCCTCCTCTAGGATACCAATTATGCGTATATTATTTCTTTTTAGTGTATCACTTAATTCTCTAATTTTCCCCTCATACTCCTGGATTTTTTTATCTCTCTTTTTCTCAGCTTCCTCTTTTTCCATAACTTTATCTTCTAGTTCACCTATTCTCTCCTCTGCCTCTTCAAGCCGAGCTGTGGTGGTTTCCATTTTGTTATGCATTTCGTTTAAAGCGTTTTTCAGCTCCTCGTGACTGTTCCTTAGTCTCTTGATCTCTGTAGCAAGAGAGTCTCTGCTGTCCTGTATACTGTTTTCTAAGCCCAGCGATTAATTTTATGACTATTATTCTAAATTCACCTTCTGTTATGTTATTTAAGTCCTTTTTGATCAGCTCATTAGCTGTTGTTATTTCCTGGAGATTCTTCTGAAGGGAGTTCTTCCGCTTCGTCATTTTGGATAGTCCCTGGCGTGGTGAGGACCTGCAGGGCACTTCCCCTGTGCTGTGGTGTATAACTGGAGTTGGTGGGCGGGGCCGTGGTCAGACCTGATGTCTGCCCCCAGCCCACCACTGGGGCCACAGTCAGACTGGTGTGTGCCTTCTCTTCCCCTCTCCTAGGGGCGGGATTCACTGTGGGGTGGCATGGCCTGTCTGGGCTACTTGCACCCTGCCAGGCTTGTGATGCTGGGGATCTGGCGTATTAGCTGGGGTGGGTAGGCAAGGTGCACGGGGGCAGGAGGGGCAGGCTTAGATCGCTTCTCCTTAGGTGATCCACTTCAGGAGGGGCCCTGTGGCAGCGGGAGGGAGTCAGATCCGCTGCCGGAGGTTTGGCTCCGCAGAAGCGCAGAGTTGGGTGTTTGCGCGGAGCGAGTAAGTTCCCCGGCAGGAACTGGTTCTCTTTGGGATTTTGGCTGGGGGATGGGCGGGGGAGATGGCGCTGGCGAGCGCCTTTGTTCCCCACCAAACTGAGCTCTGTTGTCAGGGGGCTCAGCAGCTCACCCTCCCTTTGTCCTCCAGCCTTCCTGCTTTCCGAGCAGAGCTGTTAACTTATGACCTCCCAGACGCTAAGTCGCGCTTGTTGTGGGAACACAGTCTGTCAGGCCCCTCCGCTTTTGCAAGCCAGACTCGGGGGCTCTGCTTGGCCGGCGAGCCGCCCCTCCGCCCCGGCTCCCTCCCGCCAGTCCGTGGAGCGCGCACCGCCTCGCCGCCCTTCCTACCCTCTTCCGTGGGCCTCTCGTCTGCGTTTGGCTCCGGCGACTCCGTTCTGCTAATCCTCTGGCGGTTTTCTGGGTTATTTAGGCAGGTGTAGGTGGAATCTAAGTGATCAGCAGGACGTGCTGTGAGCCCAGCTTCCTCCTAAGCCGCCATCTTCTGTTTGCTCAAGACAGGTATTTCTCAAATGGAAATTTTAGAATTAAAAAAATAAAATGACAATTATAAACCTAGTAGGTTTAATAGCAGAAAATAAAACTATTTACTACAGACAGATGAATTGAAAATGTTCAGATAGAAACTATTAGGGAAAATATAAAAGAACATTTGAGATACATGGGATAGTACAAAAAGGTCTATCAAATGTGTAGAGTTCTAAAAGGAGAAGAGAGAATTGAATAAGATACAAGCAGTCTTCAGAGGTAGAATGGCCATGGTTTTTCCAAATCTGATGAGGTATATCAATGCAGATTTAGGAAGTTTTTTTTCTTAACACCCTAGCAGTATAAATTTTCAAAATAAAAACCAAACACACACATACAGATACATACCTGGGTCCATTATATTCTAATCAAAGATTAAGAAAATATCTCAAGAATAGCTAGGATAAAATTCCAAAGTTACAACAGTAAGAGTAATGAATAGATATTTAGCATAGGTGATGGAAGCCAGAAGACATTAAGGTAATATCTTTCAAGTAGTGAAAGGAAAAAACTTCTCGTCTTAAAAATCAAAAGTGGAGAAAACTTAAGAAACAAAATAGATGAACATAGGGGGATAAAAAGAGAGGCATACCAGAAAACAGACTCTTAACTATAGAGAACAAAGTGAGGGTTACTGGAGGGGAGGTGGGCAGGGGGATGGGTTAAATAGGTGATTGGTATTAAGGAGGGCACTTGTGATGAGCACTGGGTATTGTATATAAGTGATGAATCACTAAATTCTACAACTGCAGCTAATATTTATTACACTTTATGTTAACTAACTGGAATTTAAATAAAAACGTGGAAGAAAAAAAGTGAAAAATATTATCTGGAAGAAATGGAATTTATTGTCAGCACACTTAAAGAAAATTTTAGGGGAGTTGTTCAAGGAGAAGGAAAATTATCTCTTATAAAAGTGTGAAAATTCAGTAAGTAATGAAGAGCAATAAAAGTAAATATGTGGGTAAATATAAATTTATATTGACTACAAAGCAATAAATGTAATTGGAATAAAAATAGATGACAATTATATGAAATAGTGGAGAGGAGTAAATGGATTTAAAGAGTTCTAATATTCTTGCATTGCCCTGGTAGTGGTAAAAGTACTAACTTATAGTAGAATTTAATATGTCAAAATGGTAGTATAATCTTTAAAGTAATTTTCAAATACTCTTTATTTAGATTTCTGTTAATTAACATACAGGGTAATATTGGTTTCAGGTGTACAATATAGCAGTTCAGCACTTCCATATAATACCCTCTGTTCATCACAACAAGTGCACTTCTTAATCCCTGTCACCTATTTCCCCTACCCCCCTACCTACCTCCCCTCTGCTAACCATCAGTTTATTCTCTATAGTTAAGAGAATAACTGTTTCTTGGTTTGCCTCTCCCCTCACTTTTTTCTTGTTGTTCATTTGTTTTATTTTCTTTAAGGTAACTTTTTAAAAATGATAACATATAACTTAAAGCTAATGGTGGGTGAAAATGAAATAAAATATGGTTAGTTACTTTACTAGAAAACAGGAAGGAAGAAAAAAAATAACAAAAAACCAGATCGGGCCATTGAAAAACAAAGAATAAGGGCATAGGGGCACCTGGGTGGCTCAGTCTTCTAAGCATCCATCTCCTGATATCAGCTCCACTGGTGATCTTGGGGTCATGCATCAGGCTCCACCCTGAGCTTAGAGCCTGCCTGGGATTCTCTCTTTCTCTCTGTCTCTGCCCCTCCCCACTTGCACATGCTTTCTCACTCTCTCTCAAAATAAATAAATAAACTTAAAAAAAAGAATTAGGAAGTAAAATAAACCCAAACATACTAATAGTCATATTAAATGCAGGTGGACTGAATGACCCAAGTAAAAAACATTGTCAGTCTAGATAAAGAGCAAGCCCTGACTGTATACTATTTGTAAGGAATATACCATAAATATAAGGGTAGAGAAATAGTGAAATAAAAGTATTAGAATAAAATAGAAAAAGCAAACCATATATAATAGAATGCTGTCATAATTATACAACATCAGAAAAAGTAGACCGTAAAAAAAAATTGTTGGATCTACAGACATTTTATAATTACAGAAAGATCAATCTAGTAGAAAAATATAACAATTCTCTCTTTGTGTATACAATAACATAAAAAAATAAAAGCATTAAAAATTAGTCTACTTCACACCCAGCAGTTGAAGATTTTGACAAGCCTGTCTCAATACATATAATAGAAAATTCGTAGAAATACATAACATTTTCTCAGTGCATGACATGATATAATTGATATCTATAGAACACTACACCAACAACTACAGGGTTCATTCATTTCAAATGTACAGACCATATGTTGGTTCCTAAAGCAAATCTTTACAAGTTCCAAAGATTAGAATTACAATTACAATTACAAACTAAGTGATAAAAAGTACTACTTATGAAAGCATGTGAGATACAGCTGTAGCCATACTTCTAGGAAAATATATAGCCTTAAATGTATATATTGGAAGAGAAAAAAAGTTGAGAAGAATAATTTTATTATGTAATTAAAATGATAAAAGAAAATAGGAAATAAACTAAAAGGAAAGAAAATAATAGATGAGAAAAGGTAATAAAATAATAAATTTGTATAGGGAAAAGTCAGAGAAGCTAGTCATCTTTTTTTGAAAACTAATATGATCAAAATACCTTTAATCAAGAAAGACAACACAGGGGTACCTGGGTGGCTCCGTTGGTTGAGTGACCAACTTCGGCTCAGGTCATGATCTTGTGGTCTGTGAGTTTGAGCCCCATGTCGGGCTCTGTGCTGAGAGCTCAGAGCCTGGAACCTTCTTCAGAGTCTGTGTCTCCCTCTCTCTGCCCCTGCCCCGCTCACGCTCTGTCTCAGTGCTCTGTCTCTCAAAGAATAGATGAGCATTAAAAAACTGAATTTATTAATTAAAAAACAAATAAAAAGAAAGCACAAATTGTCGGTATCAGCGATAAAGAAAATTAAAGTACTTTGGAGCCTACAGACATCAAAATATAAAAAAGATATAAAAAAGAAAATAAAATAACTTAGGGATGCCTGGCTGGCTCAGTCAGTAAAGCATGCAACTCTTGATCTTGGGGTCATGAGTTCAAGTCCCCACATTGGGCATAGAGCTTACAAACAAAAAGCTTTAACAATACATATTATAATTTATGTGAAATGGGTAAAACCTCTAAAAACACAGTTATCAAAAGTGAAAGAAGAAGAAATTGATATTTTTAATTGTTTCTACATCAAAGGAAAATCATGAACCCACAAAAATAAATACATGCATAAATTAATACTAAAATTTTATAAAAGAGAGCATTAGACGTATAGATTTTCACTAGCAAATTCTTCCAAAAAATTTAAGAAAGAGATAACACCAGCTTTATCCATAGGATAGAAAAAGAATTTTTATCAACTCATTTTATAAAACTAGCATAGTCATGGTATCAAAACTTGTCAGGGGCATTACAGGATAGCAAAATTATGGATCAAACCTTATTATGTGACATAACTGAAAAATGTGATAAAAATATTAGAAAACCAAAACATGCAATATATAAAGTATTACCTAGTATCATGAAATAGTATTTAATTCAAGAATACAAGATATAATATTTCAAAAATAATCACTGATCTTCATCACATTAATAGAGTTAAAGAGAAAACAAATATGTGATTATCACAATAAATACAAAAATACAGAATTTAATAAATGCAAACACATAGGCATGATAAAATCTCAACATAAGTAAAAGGAGTAAAAGGGAAATAACACAATTTTATAGAATATAAAAAAGCCTACAGTAAATGTCTTAACTTAGAATGAATTATTGAACTATTTTCCCCTGAGATCCAAAAATAAAACAAAAATATCCCCAATGACCACTTATTTCAAGCATTTTATTGAAAGTTCTAGCCAGTGGCAATAATGAAAGAAAAGGAAATAATAGGTATCAATTTATGAAAGAAAGAAAAAAAAAGTCATTATTTACAAATACCATTCTATACTTGGAATACCCATAAATATCTACTGGCAACCCATAAGAGTTAATAAATAGGCTTAGCAAATTCTCTGAAATCAGTCAACACACACGCACACAAACACAATTTTAAATGTCAGCAGTAAACAATCAGAAAATAAAAATTTGAAGCTATAGCATACATAATTGCAAAACAAAGCAAATAATTAGAAATAAGACTATTAAATTATGTATATTTACACAGAAAATAACAAAATGTTATTTAAAGAAATTAGAGTCATCAATAAATAGATGGATATATCATAATAATGGAATGAAAACCAATATTGCAATAATGTCAGTTTTCACCAAAATAACCTATTTGCAATGTAATTTTGGTCAAAATCCCTGTAGGTTATAATTTTTTATAGAAATTCATAATTCTTTATCTGGAAAGGCAGAGGACCAAAATAGTCAAGGAATTATTGACTGAGAACAAAATTGGAAGACTTATTCCACCCGCTATTGAGACTTACAAAGCTACACAATAAATGGTATACTATTGACAAAAAGTAGAATATAGGGTCCAGAAATAGAACCACATATATATGATCAATTGATTTGTGAAGAAGATGTCACTGCAGTGCGTCAATAGTTAAGGGGTAAGGGTAGTCTTTCCAATAAAAGGTGCTGGATCAATGGCATATCTAAATGGAACATAATGACTTTAATCCCTATTGGCACAATGTACAAAAATAAATTTGGACTGTTGACTCAATTTAAAAGTTGAAACAATAGAGATTTTAGAATATAGCATGGTTCACTTTGGGAATTTAAGAGAGGCAATGATTGATAAAACAAAACATAAAAAGCACTAGGCATACAGAAAAAAAATTATTGCTGAATTGAATTTTTCAAAATTAAGAACCTGTTAAGGACCCCAGAGAATGGAAAAGCAAACCCCAGGGTAGAAATTATTCGCAAGACATTTATCTCATGAGAGATTTGCATCCACTGGAAATTTTGTAAAAAAGATGAATTAGTAATGTCCCAATGACTTCAACACTTTACAAATCACTGATAAATATGGAAGTGTGCTCAATTAGTTATCAGGAAGGTGCAAATTAAAATTACAATACAAAGCAACTATATCCTCACCAGATTGCTAACATGAAAAAGACCAGTAATGTCCAGTGCTGTTGAGATCTGTGACCAATTCTACAAATAGGTCTAGTTCTTTTGGACATGCACACGTATGTTCACCAACATATTAAAAATGATCATAGAAGCACTATTTGTGATCCTTCCAAACTGGAAGAATCCCAAAAGCTCATCAATTGTAAATTGGATAAATTGTGAAATATTTATAAAATATACTTACATGCAGCAGTGACAGTGAACAAATATCCCTGCATGCAGTAGAATGGATGAGTCTTAAATAAAATGTGTGAATGAAGCCAGACACAAATTAGTAAATACTGTATGTGTCTACTTATGTGAATTTCACTAAGATATAGTGTAATCTTTGGTGCTAGAATTAGAATAGTGATTGTTAGGAGAAGAAATAACTTGGGAAGGAGCACAAGGGTGACTTCTGGGTTGGGAGTAATTTTTAATTTCTTGTTCTGGGAGGTTTTTACGTGGGTATTCTCATGTTAAAAATTCCTTAAGCTATATATTTATGACCTGTGAACTTTTCTGAATCTGTTGTATGTCAGTAAACATTTAAAAGCTATAAGGATTTTTTAAAAAGCTTTTGGAGGATTTTAAAGGAAAAAAATCTTAATTAAGAATCAAACTGCCTACATGGCCTAAGATGTAATGGGGTTTCCACTTAATAGATGCTTTGGTTCAGTGGCCTGTCCATTTCATTATCATGTGGCCTTTCTGAACCTACCTTGGTGACCCTGTACAGGTGACTTAATCTTTTTAAGAAGCAGTTGCTTTAAATATAGATTTTACTTCCATATTTAAAGCAACTGTGCTGAACAAAAGAGATGGATTAATTGATGCTTTAAAAATCCTATAAAAATGCTAAATCCCTGCGAATGAAATCTACATCTTAATCAATTTTCACAAGTGAATATATAAACTCAGGAAGAAACAGCCTGGCAAATTCATCTGGTGTTCTGTATAAATACAATTTTAAACTACCTTCAGTTTTTTCATGCTTTGCCATCTGCCGAATGGCGCTTGGAATGGAATTTTAATCTCTAATTGCAAATGCAGGGATTAAAAAGGTTACATTCAAAATGTGCTGCGAGACCAGCTAACAATTCAGAAAGGAAAAAAAAAAGTCTCTATCTGCAGGTTTTTCTGGCATAGGTGTTTTCTGGAAATGATAACCTGGCACCAGGTCTTTCACAGTCAGAAGTGGAAAAGAAAATAACCTGCTCCAATTGGGTCTGAACTGTCTGAACGAACCTTTGTATAAACTCCAGCTGCTTTTGACTGTGGAATCAGAGCAAGAATAGACAACTTTGCTCTTTCATTTCTTTAGAAATGGGAGCATTATGTTATCTGTCAGTTAAATGATTAAAACAAAGAAAGAATATACCACATTCTTTGGTTTGGGGGTCCTCAGTATAGATTTAGCTAAATGAAGATAGAAAAACAAAATCACAATTGGAAATGGTAAATTCTGCAAACAAATGACAAACTGATATGCATGCTTCTAAATTGGGTAGAAATTTATGAAAAGATTTCAACCTAATTTTTAGTTTTAATATGTTTAATATATAGATATAGATATCAATTCTCCTTCCTTCTCAGCTTTCTCTCTTACTATTTCTTCACCAGGCCTCTGCGTCTTTATTATACTGCTTCTATACTATACAATAGTATATTGAAATGTGCACGCTTACTTCTGCCTCTTCTGTGCCTTTATATATATGGTGTCTCTTACTTGGACTGCCCTCTAGACAGCCAAGTCAAATCCTCTGTATAATGACTTTGACAAAGTGAGGGGTCATTATGGAATACAATTATGCACACTTCTGAGCTTTGTATCATAGAAACTTCAACTTGTTTTATTCTTCAATTATTTTATATGTGTATATTTTTCTACTCAATAGCTCAAGGACCATGACTTCTTCTTTCATTTTCCCTAATGACAGAGAGATTATAGGTGACTTAAAAAGTCTTGAAAAAAAATCAGCAAAAAGACCATTTAAAAGTTATAATGCATAAATTTTTTGTGTGATAGAAAAGACTTTTTATAATACATTTTAATTCCCCCATGTTTCATGACTTTTTGAATGGGACACACACACACATGCATACATGTGTGGGTATATTTCATATATATGTGTGTGTATATATATGTATGTATATATTTATTTACATACATATGCATATGTACTTCAAATATATGAACATTGTCACTCTATACTATAATTATAGTATATGTGAGTATTTCCTTACATCTATTTTCCTTCTTTTCTCCCTCCCTAAATGACCCATTCATTTTGACCTAGTCAAAAAGAGCTTAGAGGAACCTGGATAGAGTTTGGCCAAGGAGAGTCTTTGTCACTTTTCATCTTGACCCAGGAGTGAAGAAGCTTGAATTTGCACAGGAGTTAGAGGGGGAATGGTAAGGACTGAACATGCAGATTCCAAAATTCTATATCTCCTTTCACCCATGGCAATGACTTCTTTATGTGATCTGACATTTTCTGTTTTCCTAAACCAGTCTGCATGAAGGCATAAAAGGTTTCATGCCTAAATCTATGAAAATTCATGACTCACACAAGCCTATAACCTACATAAGATGTGTGATAAGTAAGATTGTTTCTTATTCTGTGATGATTTTATCTTTCTAACAGTAAAGAATTATTGACTTACCATTAAATAATATGTACAAGTACAGTGTCTTTTGCAGAATATATATAATCTTTATTTATTTACTTAACCCAAACTATTCACCTTGGGAATGCCCAAGAGAGGTCAAATTGCATATTTTTCAGGAGAAACTTTAGGGATAATCTATGGAGCAATTCTAGTGGGTGATGTTAGTATCCTCCAAAGAAATTGCAAAAAAAAAGCGCTAAAGCCAAAAGCAAAGCGAAACCAAACAAAATTAGAAGTCCTCCCACCTACCCTCCCCCCCCCCAACGCCAAGCAAAATAAAACAAATGTAAAACTCTTAATGGTAGAAGTCATTATGAAAATAATTGTTTGGGTTTAAAAATAAATGCCTCCGTCATCTTAGGCTATGATAAATACACCCACAATTTTATTACCTGCGTGTTTCCTCTTCATCTGGATTGAATTACTCTTGTTAAAGCTTCGACCTAACTATTACATGCCTGGGGTGACATCAGAATGGAACATACTGTCAAAGTCAGCTGTCAGCACAGAAACCCCAGAGAGAAAGAGTGTGAAATGGAAGAAATAACAAATATTCTCAGTGCCTATTGAATTCTTTGGAAGAATTTGACTGAGCCACATCATCCTATACTGCCTAAGTGAAAAGACTTTGTAAAAGCTGTGTGCTTCTGTCCTTCATCAGTCTGTTTGTCAGTGTAAGAGGAGCTAGGATGCAAAGGAAAGGCATCAAAATAATGGAGCTTAGGTGGGAGGGGGCGGGGAGGAAAAGCCTTGAACTTGTTTCAGGTAGAGGTAATAGGAAAGTATGAGTGGTGTGGTCAGAGACAAGGGAATATTGAAAGACCATGTTGAAAGGTTATGGGTCAAAGGTTGTTTTTCAGGGGCTTTTGATTGTTAATGGGTGACTGAAATGTGTAAAGAAGTGATTAGTGCAAAGGTAAAGATTAAGATTTGGATAGAAAAGTTATTTATATACAGAGTTTTCAAATTAGCTCTATGAGTGTGAACTGCCAGCTACCAAATCACTTGTTCTTTGTGTGAAATCTGCATCTTCTTCACAGTCCTGTTATATTTTCTTCTCAGACCTACACACACCTGGTCAGATGTATACACACACACACACACACACACACACACACACACACAGAGACTGTCTGTCTCTGATATTTGGGAATCTTCATAACTTCAGTTGATGTGAAATGATGATAGTGGGTTTATTGATTTCTGAATTTTTGATTTTTGCTGATGTTTTTGTGATACATGTTTCAAATAAGAGTCAGAATTTCTAAGCCTCTTGATTGAATCTCTGGAAAGCTTTCAAGTGTTCACTTTGGTGTCCTAGTTTGATAGTTGGTCCTACAATTTTCTCCCTCATAGGAAGAAACTTTTCCACTGTCAGTCAGATGGCTGTCAGATGCCTCCCAGCTGTCACTAGGAATCAGGAGAAATGCATCTGAACTTAATCTGACTTTCCTGGCATCTTTAGTGATGGACATTAAAAGGTCTGGGATGAATGTCCTAGTCTTTGGTTGTACAAATATATGCATTTCTTTATTTCCTTAAAGCAGACTTCACAACAGATAACAGATTTTTTCTCTGGCACTTCAGCAGTTCTTCTGACAGATAAATTTGAGAGCCACTACTTTCTGAAAAGCTTTTGGAGGAAAAAGGCTAGTTTGCAAATGGAGCATATTCCTGGTTTGCAAATGGCACCATGCATTTGTTGGTTCTTGGAGGTGACGACACCTGCCTTTGAGCATATTCACAGAAGTAAAAGACTTCTTTCTTGCATATGGAAAGCAGTATTTTGAAGTCCAACTTCTCTTATTCACCAAAACTTTATTGAATGTCTTTCAAAGTGTCGGGCACTAGATTAGACAATGGGGATAAAAAGTTGGATATGATGCTGTACTTGCCCTCAAGTCATTCATGGATTGGATCGCTATTTGATATTTTGTTTCTTGTTCTGAAAAATAAGTAAAGAGTATCAGCATAATAGGAGCAAGAGTGCAATTGAAAAAGAAGAAAAAACCTCTAGATTAAAGGTGGGTTTTTGTTGTTGTTTGTTTCGTTTTTGTTTTGATTGCTTCGGCTACTATATAGGCATATGGGAGTGAAACATGAACATTCCATTACAGATTAATTGGTGGGTTTACCAACTGGCCTGATTTTCCTAGGATTAAGGGGTTCCTGGGCCATAGGGTTTATAGTGTTTAAACTGGAAAGTCTTGGGCAAACTTTGGCATAATGCTAAGGTTTTCAAAGAAAGGGACATTTTGAACTGTTTATGTCTTTATATGTCTTATTTTTAAAGGCACTATTCAATAAGAAGTTGATGTTTAGTTATTTGCATTGGTAGAGTGTGTACAAAAGTGTATTAGAATGTAACATTTAATTTCGGTAACATAGCTAATTGAAGTTTGGTGACTATTGGTGAGTCCTTGTGGGCAATCCTGGGTGGGGAAGTGAACCACAGCAGGGTAAGAAACAAGGCATAGAAGAGGAAAGAATGCTTCAAGGATTACCATTGCTTTCAGAGTTTTCCACCTTGGTCCTTGTCGTAATCATTTGTAAATACAGATTCCTGGGCCCGCTCAAATTAATGTATCAAATTCTTTGGGAGTAAAGTGCAAGGATCTTTAGTTTTCACAACCTATACTCACCAAAGTTGAAGGATAGCTACTTTAGCCTTCTTGTTTTGTTTAAATAAATTGAGCAATTCAATTATAGGTCTATAGTTTGTGTTTTCTATGCGTTCTTAGGTTCTTTGGGCACTTTTGAATAATACTAGATTTTGGGGAGAGGCAAGCTTAGAAGACTCAAAATATTAAAGTATTACTGCAGAAGATATATTCATCATTTCTTTTTGTCCTGATTTTAATTTAAACATCCTGAGGAATCAGGGACACCTGGGTGGCTCAGTCAGTTAGGTGTCCGACTCTTGGTGTCAGCTCAGGTCATGATCTCACAGTTTGTGAGCTCAAGCCCCACACTGGGCTCTGCACTGACAGCTCAGAGCCTGCTTGGTATTCTCTCTCTCTCTCTCTCTCTCTCTCTCTCTCTCTCTCTTTCTCTCTCACTCTCTCTGCCCCTTCCCCACTTGCTCTCTCTCTGTCTCAAAAATAAATAAACAAACAAAAAAATAAAAAAAAAACATCCTGAGGAATCATTTTCTTTTCTTGGTTGTTCTTTAGGACATTTCCTTTTGGAGGAGAACTATTTACTGCCAGTGTGGCTTGTTCATGCACACCAATGATACAGAGCCCTTCTATGTTCCTTAAACATGAGCTCTTTTTGTTGTTTTTGTTGTTGTTTGTCTTTTGGCCCTGGCTTGAAGTTTCATTATATATTCTTTGAAGAAAAATGTACTCTGGTCTCTATTGTCAGAGGAACATTCAAAATTATCTAATAATATGAACATTCAAGTTGTAGAAAATGTAAAATGTATACCTGGATCAATATTTGACAAAGCAAATATAAAATTCACATGCTAATTAAATTTGGCACAGCCATCAGCAAGAAAGCACCAGGAAATATCTGGCCCCTCAAAATGAATAAAACAGTTGTAATGTTGTTAAAAGTAATTTAATGAGGAGGCCACTAGATTGAGATGGCTCTGATGCCTTGGTAGCCTACCTATGTAAACCAGAACCTAAGCCAGAGTGAGTGCGCTCAAGTCTGAGAAAATGAAACTTAAAACAACCAATCACAAGTAGCCAACTACACTCTCCCAAATAAGCCAACTGCTTAAGCTGTGTCCAGTCAAATAATTTTCTTGCTTTGCTTCCATATCTTCTTTATAAAACCTGTTCCCCGAGCTTCTCTCAGTGGAATGCTTTTAACCACCTTGGGTTTTGTGCTGCCCAGTTTCAATCCATGTATGCTCAAAGAAACTCTTGGAAAGAAAACACTTTAACGTGCCTCAGTTTACCTTTTAATAATGTTTTATGCCTCATAACTTAGGTGTGTAGGAAAACATAATTTATTTTTGCATGACTGAACATAATTTGCATCTTATGTGTCCATTAGCAGAAAATATAATTTTACATTTTGTAGCACACCTGTATTTTAGTAGTCTCAGAATATCATGCCTGCTAAACTGATTTTGTCATAGATGTGATACAGATTTCGCTGTCTTTATTTTTACAGTTCACGTTTTTAGAAATCACTTAACCAGGAATGAAGTAATACTTTAAAGTCCTAATGCTAATGATTGTGAATTTATCTTGCTATGGTTGAAGCCAATGATTGTCATAGTGCAGTCCCCAGGCCAGCAGCGTGTCACTTGGCAAACTTAGAAATACATATTCTTGAGCCTCAGCCCTGACCTCCTGAAATGTGGGTGGAGCTCAAGTTTGAGTACTTCTGGCTTAGGTATCTTTTGCTTTGGTAATATGATGTTGTCAGCGACTCATTGCCAATCTTTTCTCTCTTGAGAGGTCCAGAATAAAAGAAGTGCCGAAAAGATGACCAGAAACACATTGTCATCCACAAAAGAATAATATAAGAATTCTCCTTTTGTCTTAAATGATGTGAATATTTTCCGAAATTTGTCATTAGAGTAGACACATTGAGCCCATCTAAGAGAAGATGTATCTGCTAAGGATATATCTACTATTCATTAACTTTGAATGACAGATCTAAGAAAGTTTTAACTTTTATCAGAAGCATTGCAACTTACAAGTTTTTTTCCAGTGAGACTTTTGGGGTTCAAATTAGCTTAGGGGACAAGAGAAGATAAATTGTTGTTTTTAAAATATGCTAGTGAAGTGTTCTTTTAGACAGTGATAAGGTGTGATACCATCAGCATGCAGCGAACAAACCCAGATAAATGACTTACCGTTTCCAAAAAAGGTGAGGGTAGAGGGAATACTGGCTTGTGGGAGACTGACCTTGAATTCTATCTCTTATTTTCAAAGGGATTTCTGTTTTCCATTCCATTCGACAACTGTGAGCTGCACCTCAGTGAACTCTTTAAACAGAATATCAATAAAGATGCTTTGCTTTGCATTTGTAAGCCACACAGAAGCTACTCTTCTGTTATCTCTCACCTTCCAACTCTTCTAAGTATGCTTGGCATCAGCAACAAAGCTAAGGCAGCTGATACAAATCAAAGAAGCAATTAAATGGAAAAGTTTCTTTTCCCTCTCGTCCTTACTGGATAAGGCATTTTAGACATAGTGAAAATAATCTCTTGGGTGCTGAGGTAAAGCAAGATGCTTCCTGGAAATCCTATGCTCGAAATCCGTAACGGATAGAGAAACTCAGAGATATGTGGAATTTTTTGAAAGCTTAGTGAGAGTAAATTTATGGTCTTTTTCTTTTCTGAAAACAGAGGGATAGATATATACATAATTTAAATAAAATAAAATCTAAAAATATACAAGATTAAATACACTAGTGTATGGCACTGCTTGACAGTAGTATACTAATAAGACTAATGTTATAGCTAACCACACAAAATAATACATATGCGGATTTCTTTTTTCTACATAATTTCAGGTCAATGAAGAAATCTCCCCAAAATTTAGATGAAGAGTGTTTGCTCTAAGCAAACCTGTGAAGTTGTAGTGATTACCCATTTATGGATGATTATACTCAAGCTCGAAGAAATTCAGCAAGTTGACCAACGTCCACAGTCTGCCATTGGTGGGTGTCAAGACATATTCAGGTCTGCTTAATTTCAGATGTCAGTCTTTCTGTTTCAGTACAATACACTGGGATTCTGGTTATTTAGAGAAGACTTCCCTCAAGAGCTAAAGCTGCTTTTTTCCCTTTCCTTCTTTCCCTGTGGTCAAGCTAATGTCTTGTAATGAGAGTTATCCAGAGATTCATTCTAAGATCTTGGAGATTGCAGTGAGCTGAGAATTCAATCTGTAAACCACATTTGGAAATTGCACCTGACGTTTATTAGGAGCTCAGTAAATATTTGTGAAGTGCACGTAGTTCATTGGCTTATAGAGGATACCATGTGATTTTTACATCTTTCTTTGTTGGGTGGTGTGAGAACAGGAACAATACTTTACATTTCAGCATATCTCCCCCTTTTCCTCATATAGCTCCGGGGCATGAGGACTAAAGTACGTTTACTGAGCTCCAAAGTTTGTTAATTCAAAACCACATTTCTGTGAGAGTTAGGTCTGTGGGGGCCTTGGGATTCAGCCTGCCAGCATTTCAGTACTGTGGAAAGTGAGTGTTGAATATTTATTTAACACTAATGACCCCCTACTCAGGACTTCCTTTGTCTGATATGGTTTCTGTTGTACTCTATCATTTCTGTAACTTACAGGCATGTCAGTGATATTGAATGTAAGAAGCCTTTTAATGGAGCTTATTGCCTCTCACCCTTTTGACCAGAATTCTAATTGATGGTCTTTAGTCTTTGTCTTGTGCATACCACCACAGTTACTTCTTATAGAGTACATGACTGGTCAAATTTACTTTTGATTTAATCAACTCTGTGATTTGTCTTGTACAATTGTAAACATATAAAGCAACTTTGTATTTATTATTTTGCATTAATAATAATAATAATTGTATAAATGAAACTCATAGCAATTCAACATTGATGAATTATCATTAACTGTTATGACAACCATGTGCATATCCTCCATTGGGAGATGAAGAAGAGTGTGTGTGTGTGTGTGTGTGTGTGTGTGTGTGTGTGTGTGTTTGTGTTTAAAAATAATGATACCAAAAAAATCACAAATCATATTTAAAATTTATTTTTTAGTCTCACTCATTATTATATGAAGTAGAAAGAACATTTTCACAGAACCAGGCCTTTATTTTCTCTTTTTAGTTCCTGCTATTTATTTTTTTACCAGTAAATAATCTTTAGTTCATGGTATCAAAATCTCCTTCAAAGTAACTAAATTAATTGTGAAATTATAAGCAAAACATTGGATTAAGTACCAACAATAAAGTAACAATATCATAAATACCAAAATCTTAGTACTATAATCATGTAAATATGATCTGAAGAAAAAGAGAAAAAAGTAAATTGCCACAAACTGTAAAATTTACTTTTGAGTTGTTCATCCAAGACCTGCTGATGTGAATAACCACAGATAAAGTCTAATTTTCCAAGCTAGACAATAGATGTTGATCTGGCTGCTTGGTACCCATTCATCCATATTCTATTAATTGTATTGCTTTTCTACTCTGAGCTACCTATCATCCCCAGGTTTCTATCCAAGGGTTTCTGGGGCAGTTGGCTCATTCTTTGTTCATGGGTGGATTGATTACCTGATTTGGGCCATAACTAACCAGCATCTCACATTCCCTGGGCAACTGTGATTGGATCAGGAGTGGGCCCTCTGCCTATTCAGAACCATAAAGAACCAATAATTCAATGAAACCTTTCTGGAAATCCTGGAAGATAGGTCATTCTTTCCTCCTGGACTTGAGGTGGTTGAGAAGAGAAGGTTTGCATTCGATGCAGTAGTCTTCATAGAAACACACACAAAAAAGAATAGTTTGAGAACAAAGCAAGAGCACAGAAGAGTGCAGAGATGGGTCAGAAGATTGTGTACTATCAGACTGTCTCTGAAATGAGTGCTACTATTCTAAGCTCTCCATTCACAAGAGCCAATAAATTCCCTTTGGCATAAGAACATTTGATTTGGGCTTTCTGTTATCTACAGCTGAGATCCAATATGCTCTGACAATATGAAGAGAGCATATAGGGGATGATAGTTCTTGAAGCTTCTCACCACAACTAAGAGAATGGATTCTCATCAGAGATTGGTGATAACTTTCCAGAATACCAGCAAATCCTGGACTTGCAACAAGACAGACATTATTGAAGAAACAGAAATGTCTGTCATGTGTAAAGGCACGTCTGCTATAAGGAAAGTAGCAGGCCACAAACTATCTTTATTCTCCATATTGCCTTGAGCACAAATTTAGCTAAAAGGATTATTGATTTGAATATAGGTAGACTATATAATCCAACTGCTTTTTAGATTTTCTATTATTTAATCAGTTTTGGTGATGTATGGAAAAGACTTCACCAAAATGCTGAAAGTTATGGTAAGTACTCTGTTATAAGAGAACAAAAAGAGAAGTCTAATATGTGGATGTTAGATAAGTGTAAGCAAACTCATGGATTGTTTCAGGAGCTGTGTGCCAACGGGGGACATATTATGGAAGCAGCTGAGCATATTCTGGATCTTCTTTGAGCCACAGGATGATATTAGAAATGAAGGAACTGGTAAACTAGAGGGAAAAAATGGGGACTAGTGATTTCCAGTCTGACATGTAAAGACCTTTGAAGTCTAACAAGTCTAACAAGCTTTGTCCTAACAAGTAAAAAGGTGAATGAACTGAAAAATCAGCACCTTTTCTTAGATTTTCCAGAGAAATGAGGTCACAGGGCAAACTTCTGCCCCCAACATTTGGAGAGACAGGCAGACAAATATAGAGAATCATAGTTTCTGTTTCCCTTGCCTCTGGAGACAAGTCTAGTAAAAAGTTTCTGTGGCCGAGATCAAAAAGGTTGTTGCTTGTTTTCTCCACTAGGATTTTGACGGCTTCCTGTCTTACATTTAGGTCTTTCATCCATTTTCAGTTTATTTTTGTGTATGGTGTTAGAAAAGTGGTCTAGATTCATTCTTCTGCATATTGCTGTGCAGTTTTCACAACACCATTTGCTGAAGAGACTGTCTTCTTTCCATTGGATATTGTTTGCTGCTGCTTTGTTGAAGATTAATTGGCCATTCATTTGTAGGTCCATTTCTGTGTTCTCTATTCTGTTTCATTGATCTATGTATCTGTTTTTGTGCGAGTACCATACTGTCTTCATGATTACAGCTTTGTAAGACAGCTTGAAGTCCAGAATTGTGATGTCTCTGGCTTTGGATTTCTTTTTCAACATGGCTTTGGCTATTCAGGATCTTTTCTAGTTCCATACAGATTTTAGTATAGTTTTTTCTAGCCCTGTGAAGAATGCTGGTGTTATTTTGACAGGGATTGCATTGAATGTGTAGATTCCTTTGGGTAGTATTGACATTTTAACAATATTTGTTCTTCCAATTCAGGATCATGGAATATTTTCCACTTTTTGTGTCTTCTTCAATTTCTTTCATAAGGTTTCTGTAGTGTTCAGTGTATAGGTTTTTCCCTCTTTGGTTAGGTTTATTCCTAAACCTAAATGTTTCCTGGTGCAATTTTAAATGGGATTAATTCCTTGATTTCTCTTTCGGTTGCTTCATTATTGGTGTATAGGAATGCAACCAATTTCTTTGCATTGATTTTATATCCTGCAACGTTGCTGACTTTATGGATAAGTTCTAGCAGTTTTTCAGTGGAATCTTTTGGATTTTCCATATAGAGTATCATGTCATTTGTGAAGAGTGAAAGTTTGACTTCCTCCTTGCCGATTTGGATGCCTTTTATTCCTTTGTATTGTCTGATTTTTGAGGCTAAGACTTCCAATAGTATGTTGAATAACACTGGCAAGAGTGGACGTCCTTGTTGTGTTCCTGACCTTAGGGAGAAACCTCTCTGTTTTTCCCTATTAAGGATGATATTAGTGGTGGGTCTTTCATATATGGCTTTTATGATCTTGAGGTATGATCCTTCTATCCCTACTTTCTTGAGGGTTTTTATCATATTTTGTCAAATGCTTTCCTTGCATCTTTTGAGAAGATCATGTTGTTCTTGTCCTTTCTTTTATTGGTGTGATGTATCACATTGACTGCTTTGCAGATGTTGAACCAGTCCTGCATCCCAGGTATAAACCCACTTGGTCATAGTGAATAATTCTTTTAATGTATTGTTGGATCTGGTTGGCTAGTATCTTGTTGAGGATTTTTGCATCTGTGTTCATCAGGGAAATTGGTCTGTAGTTTTCCTTTGTAGTGGGGTCTTTGTCTGGTATTGGAATCAAGGTAATGCTGGCTTCATAGAATGAGTTTGTAAGTTTTCCTTCCATTTCTATTTTTTGAAACAGTTTCAAAAGAATAGGTGTTAACTCTTTAAATGTTTGATAGAACTCCCCTGGAAGGCCATCCAGCCCTGGACTGTTGTTTTTTGGTAGGTGTTTGATTACAAATTTGATTTCTTTACTAATTATGGGTCTGTTCAAATTTTCTATTTCTTCTGGTTTCAGTTTTGAAAGTTTATGTGTTTCTAGGAATTTGTTTCTCCAGATTGCCCAATTTATTGATGTATAATTACTCATAATATTCTCTTACTATGGCTTGTATTTCTGTAGTGTTTGTTGTGATGTCTTCTCTTTCATTCTTGATTTTACTTATTTGGGTCTTTCCCTTTTTATTTTTGATCAAACTGCCTAGGGGTTTATCAATTTTGTTAATTCTTTCAGAGAACCAGCTCCTGGTTTCATTGATCTGTTCTATTGTTTTTGATTTTGATAGCATTGATTTCTGCTCTAATCTTTATTATTTCCCCTCTTCTGCTGTTTTGGGGCTTTATTTGCTCTTCTTTTTCCAGCTTATTAAGATGTAAGCTTAGGTTGTGTATCTGAGACCTTTTTTCCTTCTTTAGTAAGGACTGGATTGCTAAATGCTTTGTTGCATCTCAGAGGCTTTGGGCTGTGGTATTTTCATTTTCATTGCCTTCCATGTACTTTTTAATTTCTTCTTTAACTTCTTGGTTAGCCCATTCATTCTTTAGTAGGATGTTCTTTAGTCTTGAAGTATTTGTTGTCTTTCCAAATTTATCCTTGTGTTTGATTTTGAGTTTCAGTGCATTGTGGTCTGAAAATATGTACAGTATGATCTCAGTGTTTTTGTACGTGCTGAGGGCTGATTTATGTCCCTGCATGTGATCTGTTCTGGAGAATGTTCCATGTGCACTCAAGAAGAATGTGTATTCTGCTGCTTTACGATGAAATGTTCTGAATATATCTGTTAGGTCCATCCAGTTCAGTGTGTCAAAGTCATTGTTTCCTTGTTGATTTTCTGTTTAGATGATCTGTCCAATGTTGTAAGTGGGGTGTTGAAGTCCCCTACTATTATGGTATTATTATCAATGAGTTTCTTTATGTTTGTGATTAATTGATTTATATATTTGGGTGCTCTCATATTTAGAGCATAAGTGTTTACAATTGTTAGATCTTGGTTAATGGAACCCTTAATTATGATATAATGCCCTTTTTCATCTCTTGTTACAGTCTTTATTTTAAAATCTAGATTGTATGATATAAGTATGGCTACTCTGGCTTTCTTTTGGTGACCATAGCATGATAGATGGTTCTCCATTCCCTTACTTTCAATCTGAAGGTGTCATTAGGTATAAAATGGGTTTCTTGTAAACAGCATATAGATGGATCTTGTTTTCTTATACATTTTATTACCCTGTGTCTTTTGATTGGAGCATTTAGTCCATTGACATCTAGAGTTAGTACTGAAAGATATGAATTTATTGCCATTACGTTGCCTGTAGGGTTGGCGTTTCTGGTGGTGTTCTCTGGTCCTTTCTAGTATTTGTGGCTTTTCTTCTTCTTTTTTTTTCCCGTTTTTTCCTCCCTTTAGAGAGTCCCACTTAAAATTTCTTGCAGGGCTGGTTTAGTGGTCATGAACTCCTTTAGTTTTTGTCTGGTTAACTTTTTATCACTCCTTCTATTTTGAATGACAGCTTTGCTGGATCAAAAATTCTTGACTGCATATTTTTCCAATTCAACACATTGAATATATTCTGCCACTCCTTTCTGACCTTCCAGGTTTCTGTGGATAGGTCTGCTGCAGATCTGATCTGTCTTCCCTTGTAGGGTAAGGACTTTTTTACCCTTGCTGCTTTCATGATTCTTTCCTTGCCTGAGTATTTTGTGAATTGGACTACGATATGCCTTGTTGGTGGTCGGTTTTTGTTGAATCTAATGGGAGTTCTCTGTGCTTCCTGGATTTTGATATCTGAGTCTTTCCCCAGGTTAGGAAAGTTTTCTGCTGTGATTTGCTCACATAACCCTTCTACCCATTTTTCTCTCTCTTCATCTTCTGGGACCCCTATGTTTTGGATGTTATTCCTTTGTAATGAGTCACTGAGTTCTCTAATTCTTATATCATGCTCTTTTATAGTCTTATTCTTTTTTTCTGCTTCATTATTCTCCATAAGTTTGTCCACTGTATCATTCATTTGCTGCTCTGCTTCATCCATCCTGGCTGTCGTGGCATCATTCAAGATTGCATCTCAGTTACAACATTTTTAATTTCATCCTGACTAGCTTTTACTTCTTTTATCTCTGTAGAAAGCCATTCTATGCTATTTTCAACTAGCTAGTGTTCTTATTATCATGATTCTAAATTATGGTTCAGGCATCTTGCTTGTATCTGTGTTAAGTCTCTGGCTATCATTTCTTTCTGTCTTTCTTTTGGGGCAAATTCCTTCATTTCATCATTTTGTAGTAAGAAAATGAATTAATAAACTAAAAAACATAAAAATTAAACAAAAAACAACACCAAAAAGAAAAGACACGATGCTAGATCCTAAGTGTATTTTGGTTTGGTTGTTGAAAGAAGCTTGATAGATTAGAGAAGAAAAGGGAAATAAAAGAAAAGGAAAATGTTTGAATATTTGATAAAAAAGAATACAATAAAATAGAATAAAATGAAATGATGAATGTAAAATAGAGTTGTAAAATTTTACAAAAAGTAAAACATATAATAGGAAAAATTAAAAATCTGTTTTATAGAAATGGAAAATAAAAGTAATTTTTTTTCTTTCTGTATTCAAGAATAAGAAAAGAAAAAGAAACAAAAATTAAATAGAAAGATCACCAAACAGAATGAAATATGATTGAAATTATATCCAGTTTCTCCTAGGAATCAAACTATGAAGTACTTTATAGTCTGTAAACTAAGCAGATGGAGAGAGTTGTGGTGTTCCTTAAGAGCATGGTTGGCCCACTTGGGCAGAGCTTAGTGTAACAGCTCCATTCTCTACTAGATGGCACTGATTAGCTTACTGGGGTGGATTGTTGTGGTGCTTGTAGGCATTTATGCACACATGTGGGAGGGGTGAAAATGGCATCACCTAGCTATGCAGTCTGAAGTATCAGAACTGTGCTCTCTCCAACAGGCAATCAAGCACCCCTCATTTGTCTCCTGCTTCCATCCTCTCCCTGCTTTTGCACTGTCTATGACCAAACTGTCAGGCTGCCAGGTGGTACCTCCCTCCTGAGTTTTATCTCAGATGCGACTGTGTTTCCCAACCCCTCACTTCTGAGGTACTGCAGCTTTGACCAGCTCAGACCCTCAGGGTAGAGTATCACCAAGCAATGGCTGGGTGTTGGCCCACCCCCCAGGAACATTGTTGCAACCATTTTCCTGCAGATGCCCAGAGACTGTGGTTGGGTGCCAGCCCTCCCCAGAAAAAGTTCACATGATCATGTAGCAGCAGTGTTTTAGGGATTATGTTAAATCACAGCACACATCTGGCACCAGGCTTCACCCTTGACATCCTTGTTCCAACATGAGCGAATGTGGCTCCTCTTTGGGGTCAGCTGGGACCTTTGCCTGTGGGAAGGCCACACAGCTTCTACCAAATGTCCTCCCAGCAGGGGTGAACCACTTCTCCCCTTGTGACCTGACTTTTTGAACCTCAGTCTCTGCTCCTGGGGATTCTCCTTTCCCACCAGAGCACCACTAGATATTAAGCTGCAGAGTTTCAGACTCTGTGCTCCCCTGTTTATAGTCTTAATAGAATTTAAACCCTCTCCTTTCTCCTTTATCCCTTTTTTTGTTCAGTCCCTTGTAGCTGTTTCCATTATTCCCCTTTTTCTCCAGCTGCTTTTGGGGTGGGGGTGCTTTTCCCATACTCTCTCCCTGTCTCCATCCTCTCACCACAGGCAAAAATAGCTCCTTGCCCTCTGCGGCTTCTCCGTCCCACAGTTCACCTCTCTGCTATGTACCTGCTGAGTTCTGTGGTTCAGGTTGTACAGATTGTTTTGTTAATCCTCAAATCAGTTTTCTAGGTATGTAAGATGGTTTGGTGTCGATCTGGCTGCCTTTCAGGGATGAGAAGGGCAAAAAAAACCTCCCATGCTGTTGTGCCATCTTGGCCCCTCCTTATTTTTCTTATTCTTAATTGATCTACCAGATAATTTGTCAAAGTAGTAATAGCAACAGTGTATTTGATTATCTACTTATGTGTCCTTATATGTAAGTAAAATGAATGACAGCAATGATACAAGGGATAGTGGGAGGAAAAAATTAGGATCATTTATTATTATGAAGTACTTGCACTAACCTGTGAAGAGGTATAGTGTTATTTGAAAGTGGACTTGGATTTATTGTAAATGTGTATTGGAAACTCCAGAGGAAATGCTTTAAAAAGTTTAAAAAATATAATTGATATGCTAACAAGGAGAGAAAATGGAATCATATACAGTGCTCTGTTAAAATGACAAAAGGCAGAAAAGAGTGGAGGACAAAAAAATAGGAACAGAGAACAAGGACAATGAATAGAAAACAATAACAATATGATAAATGTTAATCAAACTATATCAATAATCACTTTGAACATCAGTAGTCTGAATACATGGACTAAAAGCCATAGATTGTCAGAGTATCACTTTACATCTGTAGAATGGCTAGACTCAAAAGGACAAGAAATAACAAGTATGGTAAGACTATGGGGGGTGAAAAGGAACCCTTGTGCACTGTTGATGGGAATGCAAATTGGTGGAGCTCCCCTGGAAAATAGTATGGACATCCTTCAAAAATTAAAAATGGAATTATCATATAATTCAGTAATTCCACTACCGGATGTTTACTAATTCAAAAAGATATATGCATCACTCTGTTTACTACGGCATTATTTACAATAATAGCCAAGACATGGAGGCAACCCAAGTGTCCATTAATAGACAAGTGGATAAAGAAGATGTGTGTACACACATACACACACACACACACACAGAGGAATATTATTCAGCCATTAAATGAATGAATCCTTGTGCAGAAATAGGTTCTACTTACATAAATGGATTAGAAAAAAGCTTAGGGTGAAAGCTGCCACCACAGGGTGAGAGCACATGGGGTTAGCTAGCAAGGTATTGTAATGGGGTCACGAGTAACTTGTTATATAACCTGCAGGAAATTACTTTCCATCTGACACCAATATACTATTTTACTTTGATTATGAACTCCACTTGCCCCCCAGACCCTTTGCTTCTTACAAACACAAGTTAATGATAGCTGTCTGATTGTTTTCTCCATGTTTACCTATGTAAGATCTTGTTTTCTTCATGTTCAACATGTGGGTATTATCTTGTAAACTCAATAAATATGGTGACAAAACCCCTGTTTGGTGCTCTTGTCTCCTCCCAGACATTAGCCTCTCTTGTATTTAATTCTGGGTCCATTCTCTTGCTGGACAAGAGAGAACTCTTACAGTCTGTGAGAAATCCTGCTCTTTGCAACAACATGGATGCATCTAGAGGATATAATGCTAAGTAAAACAAGTCAGAAAAGATAGATACCATATGGTTTCACTCATGTGTGGAATTTAAGAAACAAAACAAAGAAAGAAAGCAATAAAAAGCCCCACAGACTTTAAATACAAAGAGCAAAACTGGTGGTTTCCCAAGGAGAGGTGGATATAATAAAGAGAATTAAGAGTACATTTATCATGATGAGCACTGAGTAATATATAGGAATGTTGAATCATTAAATTGTATACATGAAACTAATATAATACTGTATGTTAATCACACTTCAATAAAAAATAATAAATTCAGGACCGAATGTCAGAGTAAATTAAAAAACCCAAGATGTTTTTCGTGTGTGTATGTGTGTAAGTTGCAAATATGTATTGTATAAAATAAATCCACTTTAAAAATAAATACACAAATAGATTAGAAGTAAGTGGATGGAGAAAGATAGATATACTATGCTAACTTTAATTAAAGAGAGAGGAGCTATATTAATTTCAGACAAAGCAGACTTCAGAACAAGGAGATTTATTGTGGATAAAGATAGGCATTACATAATGATAATGGGGTAATTCTCCAAGAAGACATAATTCTTAGTGTGTGTGAACCTAACAATAGAGTGTCAAAATGAGGCAAAAACTGAGATCACTGTAAGGAGAAGTATATGAAACCGCTATTATAGTTGGAGTCTTTAACATCCTTCTATCAGAAATGCACAGGTCCAGCAGGCAGAAAATCAGTAAGGGCATAGTTGAACTCAACAGTACCATCATTTAACTGAATATAATTGACATGTATTGAGTATTTCATCCATCAGCAGCAGGATACGCATTCTTCTTAAGCTCATATAGTACATTAACCAAGAAAGACCACATTTGGTGTCATAAAGCACACCTTAAATTTAAAAAAGTAGAAAATCTATGTTTCTTTTCAGACTGCAGTGGAATTGAAGTAGAAATCAATAACAGAAAGATACCTGGAAAATCCCAAAATACTTGGAAATGAAAATACACTTTTAAGACATAGGTCAAAGAGAAATCTCAAGTGAAAATAAAAAAAAATTTGAAACAATGAAAATACAACATCAAAATTTGTGTGATGCAGTAAAAGCAATACTGCAATGGAGAGAAATTTAGAGCATTGAGTGCATATATTGAAAAGATGAAAGATCAAGAATCATTAATCTAAGCCTCCACCTTTGGAAACTAGAAAAAGAATATCAAATTAAATCTACAGAAAGCAGAAGACAAGACATAATAAAAATTAGAGACTAGATCAAGGAAATTGAAAGCAGAAAGTTGTTTAGAAAACTAACAAAACTAAAATCTGTTTCTTTGAAAAGATTAATAAAATTTATAAGCTTCTAGCAAGGTTAAGAAAAGAAATAGCACAAATTACTAATAATAGAAATTAAATTGACTTTAATAAAAATTAAAGAAATTGTATTAAAATAATATAATTACTAAAGATCTTAAGGTCATTGACAGGATACTAAAGGAATATAATGAACAACTTTCTTCCCACAAATTCAGTGACATAGATGAAATGGACCAATTCCTTGAAAGACATGATCAGCCAAAACTCACAGAAGAAATAGACAATGTGAATAATTCTCTCTGTCTCTCTGTCTGTCTCTCTCTCTAGTATATAAAAGAAATTGAAGCAATAATGAATAATTTTCCAAATGGCCCTAGGCCCAGATTGGTTCCCTGTTCTACTAACATTTAAGGCAGAAGTTATAACAATTCTCTACAGTCTCTTTCAGGAGATAGAAGCAGAGACATACTTCCTAACTCATTCAAGGAAGCCAGCATTACTTTAATACCCAAACCATATAAAGACATTAGAAGAAAAGTAAACTACAGAGTAATATCTCTCATCAACATGGATGCAAGAATCCTCAACAAAATATTAGCAAATTGAACAATCCATAAACAGAAATTTAACATTTAAAAAGAATGATATATATCAGGACCAAGTGAGATTTTTCTTAGATATGCAAGGCTGGCTCAACATTCAGAAATCAGTTTAATGTAATCTGTCCCATCAACATGCTGAAGAAGAAAAATCGCACAATCCTATGAACAGATACAGAGAAAACATTTGACAAAATCCAGTATGCATTCATGACAAAAATTCTCAGTAAACTAGTTATAGAGGGTAACTTCCTCAACTTGATAAAGAACATCTGTAAAAACCTACAGCTAACATCATACTTAACAGTGAGAAACTAGAAGCTTTCTCTTGACTGTTTCCTCTTACCAGTTCTTTTCAATGTAATACTGGAAGTCCTAGCTAATGCAATACAAGAAAAAGAAAAGTTACCTGTTTGGGGGAGGAAGAAATAAAGAGTAATTATATCTTATGGTGTGATTTTAACTGAAATCTTGATTTTTTTTAAAGCTATAAAGGATATTTGGGGCCAATTGGAAATATTTGTGGACTTTTTATTAAATAATATCAAAATTAAATCTCTTGGTTATGATTATGGTATTGTAGTTATATAAAAGATATTTGGTGAAGTATGTTGAGGTAAAGTGTTTTCATATTTGCAAATTCACAAGTTTCAGTAAAAAACATATGTGTGCTCGAGGATTGGCGGCAAGATGGCGGCTTAGGAGGACGCTGGGCTCACCGCACGTCCTGCTGATCACTTAGATTCCATCTACACCTGCCTAAATAACCCAGAAAACCGCCAGAGGATTAGCAGAACAGAGTCGCCGGAGCCAAACGCAGACGAGAGGCCCACAGAAGAGGGTAGGAAGGGCGGCGAGGCGGTGCGCGCTCCACGGACTGGCGGGAGGGAGCCGGGGCGGAGGGGCGGCTCGCCGGCCAAGCAGAGCCCCCGAGTCGGGCTTGCAAAAGCGGAGGGGCCTGACGGACTGTGTTCCCACAACAAGCGTGACTTAGCGTCTGGGAGGTCAGAAATTAACAGCCCTGCTCGGAAAGCGGGAAGGCTGGAGGACAAAGGGAGGGAGAGCTGCTGAGCCCCCTGACAACAGAGCTCAGTTTGGTGGGGAACAAAGGCGCTCGCCAGCGCCATTTCCCCCGCCCATCCCCCAGCCGAAATCCCAAAGGGAACTGGTTCCTGCCAGGGAACTTGCTCGCTCCGCGCAAACACCCAACTCTGCGCTTCTGCGGAGCCAAACCTCCAGCAGCGGATCTGACTCCCTCCCGCTGTCACAGGGCCCCTCCTGAAGTGGATCACCTAAGGAGAAGCGATCTAAGCCTGCCCCTCCTGCCCCCGAGCACCTTGCCTACCCACCCCAGCTAATACGCCAGATCCCCAGCATCACAAGCCTGGCAGGGTGCAAGTAGCCCAGACGAGCCACACCACCCCACAGTGAATCCCGCCCCTAGGAGAGGGGAAGAGAAGGCACACACCAGTCTGACTGTGGCCCCAGCGGTGGGCTGGGGGCAGACATCAGGTCTGACTGCGGCCCCGCCCACCAACTCCAGTTATACACCACAGCACAGGGGAAGTGCCCTGCAGGTCCTCACCACGCCAGGGACTATCCAAAATGACCAAGCGGAAGAACTCCCCCCAGAAGAATCTCCAGGAAATAACAACAGCTAATGAGCTGATCAAAAAGGATTTAAATAATATAACAGAAAGTGAATTTAGAATAATAGTCATAAAATTAATCGCTGGGCTTGAAAACAGTATACAGGACAGCAGAGAATCTCTTGCTACAGAGATCAAGGGACTAAGGAACAGTCACGAGGAGCTGAAAAACGCTTTAAACGAAATGCATAACAAAATGGAAACCACCACAGCTCGGCTTGAAGAGGCAGAGGAGAGAATAGGTGAACTAGAAGATAAAGTTATGGAAAAAGAGGAAGCTGAGAAAAAGAGAGATAAAAAAATCCAGGAGTATGAAGGGAAAATTAGAGAATTAAGTGATACACTAAAAAGAAATAATATACGCATAATTGGTATCCCAGAGGAGGAAGAGAGAGGGAAAGGTGCTGAAGGGGTACTTGAAGAAATCATAGCTGAGAACTTCCCTGAACTGGGGAAGGAAAAAGGCATTGAAATCCAAGAGGCACAGAGAACTCCCTTCAGACGTAACTTGAATCGATCTTCTGCACGACATATCATAGTGAAACTGGCAAAATACAAGGATAAAGAGAAAATTCTGAAAGCAGCAAGGGGTAAACGTGCCCTCACATATAAAGGGAGACCTATAAGACTCGTGACTGATCTCTCTTTTGAAACTTGGCAGGCCAGAAAGAATTGGCAAGAGATTTTCAGGGTGCTAGACAGAAAAAATATGCAGCCAAGAATCCTTTATCCAGCAAGTCTGTCATTTAGAATAGAAGGAGAGATAAAGGTCTTCCCAAACAAACAAAAACTGAAGGAATTTGTCACCACTAAACCAGCCCTACAAGAGATCCTAAGGGGGACCCTGTGAGACAAAGTCCCAGAGACATCACTATAAGCATAAAACATACAGACATCACAATGACTCTAAACCCGTATCTTTCTATAATAACACTGAATGTAAATGGATTAAATGCGCCAACCAAAAGACATAGGGTATCAGAATGGATAAAAAAACAAGACCCATCTATTTGCTGTCTACAAGAGACTCATTTTAGACCTGAGGACACCTTTAGATTGAGAGTGAGGGGATGGAGAACTATTTATCATGCGACTGGAAGCCAAAGGAAAGCTGGAGTAGCCATACTTATATCAGACAAACTAGACTTTAAATTAAAGGCTGTAACAAGAGATGAAGAAGGACATTATATAATAGTTACAGGGTCTATCCATCAGGAAGAGCTAACAATTATCAATGTCTATGCACCGAATACCGGAGCCCCCAAATATATAAAACAATTACTCATAAACATAAGCAACCTTATTGATAAGAATGTGGTAATTGCAGGGGACTTTAATACACCACTTACAGAAATGGATAGATCAACTAGACACACGGTCAATAAAGAAACAAGGGCCCTGAATGAGACATTGGATGAGATGGACTTGACAGATATATTTAGAACTCTGCATCCCAAAGCAACAGAATATACTTTCTTCTCGAGTGCACATGGAACATTCTCCAAGATAGATCATATACTGGGTCACAAAACAGCCCTTCATAAGTTTACAAGAATTGAAATTATACCATGCTTACTTTCAGACCACAATGCCATGAAGCT
The DNA here is from genome assembly GCF_022837055.1 of Prionailurus viverrinus. NCBI lineage: Eukaryota > Metazoa > Chordata > Mammalia > Carnivora > Felidae > Prionailurus > Prionailurus viverrinus. Next base: position 185,790,623 of record NC_062561.1, on the reverse strand, counting down.
TGAAATCAACCACAGGAAAAAGTCTGGAAAACCTCCAAAAGCATGGAGGTTAAAGAACACCCTACTAGCGAATGAGTGGGTCAACCAGGCAATTAGAGAAGAAATTAAAAAATATATGGAAACAAACGAAAATGAAAATACAACAATCCAAACGCTTTGGGACGCAGCAAAGGCAGTCCTGAGAGGAAAATACATTGCAATCCAGGCCTATCTCAAGAAACAAGAAAAATCCCAAATACAAAATCTAACAGCACACCTAAAGGAACTAGAAGCAGAACAGCAAAGGCAGCCTAAGCCCAGCAGAAGAAGAGAAATAATAAAGATCAGAGCAGAAATAAACAATATAGAAACTAAAAAAACTGTAGAGCAGATCAACGAAACCAAGAGTTGGTTTTTTGAAAAAATAAACAAAATTGACAAACCTCTAGCCAGGCTTCTCAAAAAGAAAAGGGAGATGACCCAAATAGATAAAATCATGAATGAAAATGGAACTATTACAACCAATCCCTCAGAGATACAAACAATTATCAGGGAATACTATGAAAACTTATATGCCAACAAATTGGACAACCTGGAAGAAATGGACGAATTCCTGAACACCCACACGCTTCCAAAACTCAATCAGGAGGAAATAGAAAGCTTGAACAGACCCATAACCAGCGAAGAAATTGAATCGGTTATCAAAAATCTCCCAACAAATAAGAGTCCAGGACCAGATGGCTTCCCAGGGGAGTTCTACCAGACGTTTAAAGCAGAGATAATACCTATCCTTCTCAAGCTATTCCAAGAAATAGAAAGGGAAGGAAAACTTCCAGACTCATTCTATGAAGCCAGTATTACTTTGATTCCTAAACCAGACAGAGACCCAGTAAAAAAAGAGAACTACAGGCCAATATCCCTGATGAATATGGATGCAAAAATTCTCAATAAGATACTAGCAAATCGAATTCAACGGCATATAAAAAGAATTATTCACCATGATCAAGTGGGATTCATTCCTGGGATGCAGGGCTGGTTCAACATTCGCAAATCAATCAACGTGATACATCACATTAACAAAAAAAGAGAGAAGAACCATATGATCCTGTCAATCGATGCAGAAAAGGCCTTCGACAAAATCCAGCACCCTTTCTTAATAAAAACCCTTGAGAAAGTCGGGATAGAAGGAACATACTTAAAGATCATAAAAGCCATTTATGAAAAGCCCACAGCTAACATCATCCTCAACGGGGAAAAACTGAAAGCTTTTTCCCTGAGATCAGGAACACGACAAGGATGCCCACTCTCACCGCTGCTGTTTAACATAGTGCTGGAAGTTCTAGCATCAGCAATCAGACAACAAAAGGAAATCAAAGGCATCAAAATTGGCAAAGATGAAGTCAAGCTTTCGCTTTTTGCAGATGACATGATATTATACATGGAAAATCCGATAGACTCCACCAAAAGTCTGCTAGAACTGATACAGGAATTCAGCAAAGTTGCAGGCTACAAAATCAATGTACAGAAATCAGTTGCATTCTTATACACTAACAATGAAGCAACAGAAAGACAAATAAAGAAACTGATCCCATTCACAATTGCACCAAGAAGCATAAAATACCTAGGAATAAATCTAACCAAAGATGTAAAGGATCTGTATGCTGAAAACTATAGAAAGCTTCTGAAGGAAATTGAAGAAGATTTAAAGAAATGGAAAGACATTCCCTGCTCATGGATTGGAAAAATAAATATTGTCAAAATGTCAATACTACCCAAAGCTATCTACACATTCAATGCAATCCCAATCAAAATTGCACCAGCATTCTTCTCGAAACTAGAACAAGCAATCCTAAAATTCATATGGAACCACAAAAGGCCCCGAATAGCCAAAGGAATTTTGAAGAAGAAGACCAAAGCAGGAGGCATCACAATCCCAGACTTTAGCCTCTACTACAAAGCTGTCATCATCAAGACAGCATGGTATTGGCACCAAAACAGACACATAGACCAATGGAATAGAATAGAAACCCCAGAACTAGACCCACAAACGTATGGCCAACTCATCTTTGACAAAGCAGGAAAGAACATCCAATGGAAAAAAGACAGCCTCTTTAACAAATGGTGCTGGGAGAACTGGACAGCAACATGCAGAAGGTTGAAACTAGACCACTTTCTCACACCATTCACAAAAATAAACTCAAAATGGATAAAGGACCTAAATGTGAGACAGGAAACCATCAAAACCTTAGAGGAGAAAGCAGGAAAAGACCTCTCTGACCTCAGCCGTAGCAATCTCTTACTCTACACATCCCCAAAGGCAAGGGAATTAAAAGCAAAAGTGAATTACTGGGACCTTATGAAGATAAAAAGCTTCTGCACAGCAAAGGAAACAACCAACAAAACTAAAAGGCAACCAACGGAATGGGAAAAGATATTTGCAAATGACATATCGGACAAAGGGCTAGTATCCAAAATCTATAAAGAGCTCACCAAACTCCACACCCGAAAAACAAATAACCCAGTGAAGAAATGGGCAGAAAACATGAATAGACACTTCTCTAAAGAAGACATCTGGATGGCCAACAGACACATGAAAAGATGTTCAGCGTCGCTCCTTATCAGGGAAATACAAATCAAAACCACACTCAGGTATCACCTCACGCCAGTCAGAGTGGCCAAAATGAACAAATCAGGAGACTATAGATGCTGGAGAGGATGTGGAGAAACGGGAACCCTCTTGCACTGTTGGTGGGAATGCAAATTGGTGCAGCCGCTCTGGAAAGCAGTGTGGAGGTTCCTCAGAAAATTAAAAATAGACCTACCCTATGACCCAGCAATAGCACTGCTAGGAATTTATCCAAGGGATACAGGAGCACTGATGCATAGGGCCACTTGTACCCCAATGTTCATAGCAGCACTCTCAACAATAGCCAAATTATGGAAAGAGCCTAAATGTCCATCAACTGATGAATGGATAAAGAAATTGTGGTTTATATACACAATGGAATATTACATGGCAATGAGAAAAAATGAAATAAGGCCTTTTGTAGCAACGTGGATGGAACTGGAGAGTGTGATGCTAAGTGAAATAAGCCATACAGAGAAAGACAGATACCATATGGTCTCACTCTTATGTGGATCCTGAGAAACTTCACAGGAACCCATGGGGGAGGGGAAGGAAAAAAAAAAAAAAAGAGGTTAGAAAGGGAGAGAGCCAAAGCATAAGAGACTGTTAAAAACTGAGAACAAACTGAGGGTTGATGGGGGGTGGGAGGGAGGAGAGGGTGGGTGATGGGTATTGAGGAGGGCACCTTTTGGGATGAGCACTGGGTGTTGTATGGAAACCAATTTGTCAATAAATTTCAGAAAAAAAAATAAAAAAAAAATAAAAAAATAAAAAAATAATAAAAAAAAAAAAAAAAAAAAAAAACATATGTGTGCTCAATGATGTATAAATATGAATTAATTAATTTTGTTTTCTATTGTAGGAAAGATTAGTAAAAATGATAACATCCAAATACATTAAGACCATGTGAAGGCAAATTCATACACTACTCATTGAAATTGATACCACTTCCTGTGAAGCAATTTTGTATATATTTTTTAAAAGTCTCAAAATTTATGTATATATGTTAACACAACATTACTATTTCTATGAATTTATTCTATCAAAACAATCAGAAAACAATAGAGATATATATAAGAAAGGATATTCCTTGAAGAGGAATTAAATGTGATGAAAATTATGAAAATAAGATGATAATGACATTTTCATTATAATGAAAATGAAAGGGAAAAACCTAAATTTCACCAGTGATGGTTGACTTTACTGAAGTTTCCAGGGTTGGCATATATATTACTTCTGACCAATCAGAGCATTTTATCTTTGCACCTCCAGGGATTGGTTCAAGATTGGACACATGTTCCTACCAGAATAAACCTAAGACTTCTGCTGAAGTGTTCAAATAACATCATAGTTAACAGTGAGAACCGGAAAGACTGTAACCCCGATTTGCAGGAATACATCATGGAAGGAGCCTTTTTTTGAGAATAAAGCCAATATATAGGAAAATAAATTTAAGATATGGAGGGAGGTTATTTAGGGACCTGATCATTTAGGGATCTGATTCCATCTATAATTGAAACTCTAGACTCTTTAATTAAGTTACTACATTTTTTTGTTGTTTGTTTTGTTTTTGCTTTTTTCCCCCAAATCCAATTTGAGTTGCATTTTCTGTCACTTGGAACAGAAATCATTCTGAACAACTCAGTATTCTTAGACGTGAGAATTAGAAATGTGCAAACATAAAGGATATGCCAACATTCCTTGTGTTGGAAGTATGGACCCATTATTTGTATTTGTAGCCAGAAATGAAATTGCTATTAAATATAGTTTTAAATTAGCATAATCATATCATACTGCTTTTCAATGTTATTTTTAATCTCTGTTTCTCTACAGTAATTTTTGATTCAACTGTTCAACTGGATGAAGCCTAAAAAAAGGAGACAGTAAGTATTCACAGGATGCTCTTTTTGTTTGCTTCACAGATATCACCAAGCTTGTCTATATTACAGTGATTCACTTTTCTGTTCCCTACTGAGTCACTTTCAGGCGTGGAGGGTAGCAATATAAGTTGTAATTCACATTGTAAATGGAGTGAGGATGGTTCCAGTGAAAGTAAGATGAAAATAAGTATTTCTTGTGTGTGGAGATAGAGGTCAGCATCTGTAGTATTGAGACTCTCAAAATGATTTTCTTCAATTTCAAATGTTTTAAGTAGGTTGCTTCTGTGGGTATGCAATACCTAAAGTATAAGATGATTTCTTCAACTGTTGGTCCCTCTTAAACTAAATTAATCATCCTATGAAATTGTAACATTAAAAATAAAATGAAGTACCATATGCGTTTGAAATTAAAGTCATGATTTTCAAACTTGGTTCCTTTCATTGGTGCTTCAGGAATTCCACAGTGTTTTACTTTTTTCCATTGACTTAAAAAAATATTTTTTTAGCATTTTATTGGGTTGAATGGTGTCCCCACCAAAAAAACAATTTGGGACTTCTGGCTGCCAAGACTGTGAGAGGATAAAGTTTTATTGTTTTAAACAGCATAGTTTGTGGTAATTTGTTAATGGTAGCCACAGAAGTAAATACAAGTATGTCTTAAAACTTAATTAAAATACATTCTGAAAGCACCTGCATAAGTAATCTGCCAAATCTGAACACACTGGAGATCAGTAGTATGTTGTTACTTTCAGGGTATCTCATTTTTGTGCAGAAATTAGGTATCTTACCTTTTATAGTTGGTAATACTATCCTAAGATTTCAGTATAAGATATTAAAATACTGTTACGATACAGTCAGTCATCTCAGTGAATCAAATTGTTTAGTTAAGACTCCTTGAGATGTAAATACAACAAATTTAGAAAGAGAGAAAAAATAACTTATTAGTTTATTAAACTTAAAATTTCTGAAAGTAGTATGCTTGATTCAGGAACTCTAACATGGGTTTAGAATAAATTTCAAATTCTGTTCTATGAACTAAAATGTCTAACAATATCTGATTTTTTTTTCTAGTTTCTTTCCATTTACTCATCTCATTTATTTCTACTCCTTGTTTTTTCTACACCACTCTAGCTTCAGTAAACTTCATGAAGTTTCTAGAATAGTTTGTCTGTTTGCTTGGAATGTTCAATCTTTTGGTTTTCTTATTCATATCATTTTGACCTCAGTTGAAATGCCACTTCTTCAGTGAACTTCTTTGGCCACCCCATATGAAATAGACTATGTGTCTTTTATCTATTACTTCATAACAGACTAAATCTGTTTAGTGTCTTAAACATAAATCTTAGTGTCTTAAAACAACTATCAATTGCCCATGATTCTCTGTGTCAGAATCAAGTAAGACTCAGTGAGTAGCTTGTCTTTCCCTCTATGTAGTGTTGGCTGGGTGGGTTGTTTGGGGCTAGAGAACCAATATTCCTTCTCTCACTAGTCTGGAGCCTTGGTGTAGGCTGTCAGATTAGGTGCCTCAAATCTTCCCCACTTGGCTTCTCTCCTCATAAATTCTCTCATCTTTTGGAACTTCTCTTTCCATGTGCCTTCACGGGGCTTTGCTATATAATAGCTTTCTTCTAAGAGTGAAAGCTGAAGCTATCAGGCCTTTAAGGGCTGATTAGAAGTCCCAGAATGCCATTTTCACCTCATTCGTAGTTGGGTCAAAACAAGTCATAAGATTACCATGTATTCAAGTGGTGGTAAAATAGACTCCCTGTTTATTGGGAGTTCTGTCATGTGTACAGGGATTAGATAATTGTTGGTGATGATTTTTGTAGATAAGCAACCACAGTCCACCTTATGGCTATACCCTTTCTCATTTGTTTCACATGTAAAATATACTCATCCCCTCAAGACCTCCAACCCCTATCCAAATATAGCATCGGGCCCAACATACAGTGTCTTGTAATATACAACTGCTCTGGAGAGGAAAAGTCTCTATGAATGTAGTTCTTCTTGATGGTAGTTTTGTGAACTAAAAGTCAAGATATCCTCTCCCACACCAAATGCAATACAGGAGCAGGCTAACTATGGTAGACACTCCCATTCAACAGTGGGAGAAAGGAAGACACATAGCAGTCACTGGTCCATAACCATTCTAAAACCATCTAGTCACATGTCACCTGTTTCCCTAATCAAGACAATGTTTCTTTAGTAGAGCCTAGTTTTCCTGCTCCCTGACAGGGGTTCTCTAGTGCAGTTTTCCTTGACGCATGGCTTTGTGCCTTGAGAATTTCTGTTTGCAGTTTAACAGCTCCCACCTCCTGCTGTCTATCTGCATAAATTTGAGGGCCCATAGGCCTCTTTTCATTTTCATCTATCTCAATCCCATTCAATCCAAGATAGTAGTACTCCTACCAGTATAGATCTCTTACATTATTTGTGGATTTTTCATATATCTTATAGGGATTCACTCTGTGTGCCAAAGTCACATTGATAACTTTTTTTCCCCTCCACTTTGGGCATACCAGGTTGATTTAGGGCAATGCCTTAAGATTCTTATTTATACTTGTTTTAATTTCACTGAAGGGTGTAATAAACATAACTCTAATTCTTCTGAGTTTTAAACAAAGGATCTTATGGCTACACTCTTGATTTTATTTTCATCTGGAGGCCATTTCTTACTTTGAGAACATGTTTCTGACTGAAAAAACTGTCCTGGGTCCTCTATATTTCCTCTAAACCATGCTTATATATGTAGCAATTCTTCTTTAGTTTGTCTCTCTGCTATACTTGATCATGCATAACACAACAGGAAACTGATTGGCACTTTCAGACTTACATCTAAAAACCTTAGCTAGAGTCACAAGTGTTGCCAAATGTTTCACGTTTGTGGATCATAGGTCATCCTGTCCCCAGTCCTTAATAGCATTTTTCCAATGCTTTTCAAATCTCCATTAGTAGTTCTCAGCTTTCTTCAAGCCTCCGTCTGTCACCTAGTTGCAAAGGCAATGCTGTGTGTTCCAGGTTTTTGTCAAAGCAGCACTCTAGTTCTGGTTCTAATTTCTGTTTCCCTTACTATTGCTGCAAAACAAAGCACCCCAAAACTTAGCAGCTTAAATCAATAATTATTTTTTCATCCATGATTCTGTGAATCAGGAATTCCAGTAAGGTTTCGTGAGGATGGTTTATCTCTGTTCCTTTCGCATGGTAGCTGTTGGCCAGAGTATCTTGATTGGGGTCAGAGGATCAAACATAGCTTCACTAATTGGTTGAGGGCCTTAGTATGGCCTGTGAGGCTTCATTTCTCCTCTCTATAGCTTTTTTTTCTCATGTGGTCTCTCATTGTTCAGATACTCTCTCTCTTTAAGGCCTTTCTCTATAGCAGGATAGTCTAGATTTCTTTACGTGGGGTCTCATTTCCAAGACTAATAGGAAAAGCTACAAGGCCTCTTAAGACGGAGGCTTGGGAGTTTCTCAGAATGTTACTTCTGCATAGTTCTGTTGGCCAAAAATACTTACAAGCTCAGCCAAGGTACAAAGAGTGGAAAAATAGACTCTACATTTTGATAGAATTCAGTGTCAGGCATGTAGAGGGACCGAAGGAATTCTTGTGAACTACTTTCGTAGAGACTAGCAACTTTTTCCATGAAGGGCCACACAGTAAATATTTTAGGCTTTTATAGCCACATGTTGCTAATGTTGTATATTCTCTATCTCTTTAACAATCCTTAAAAAATGTAAAGAACAGATATGATCTAAGACATGTAGTAGTTGGCATTAGACAACATAGCACTTCCACTTCGTCATGAGCTTTCTTACTATGCTTTGTTTCTTACAGGGCCTCACATCACTCTGAAATTATTTTTTTTTTAATTACTATTAGTCCCACTACAAAGTAAGCCATCCATCATGTGGGCAAGAGTATTTGTTATTTTATTTTCTACCTTATCTGTAACTTTTATGGCCCATAATAAATGTCCAATAAATATTTGCTGAGTAAATAAATTAGTAAATGAATGTATCAGAATTTATTTTCACTTTATCTTATAGAGATGTCTTCTATTTTGGTGGAATCATTCTCAGGGTTCTATATAATATTAAGATGGCTGCGACTAGCTCCAGACCAAATTCTTCCAGATTCAAATCCAGTGACTCTCCCAATAATCGCAAGAAAATGTTCAGAATTTGCTTCTTTTGTGAATCTCAACTGTGTCGGATACTCTGTTTCGAAGCAATTCTTGCCAGGAAAAATAAAGAAGTCTGATTGGCCAGAATTGAGTCACATGCCATGGGTGGAACTACAAATATCCCCAAATGTGTGAACTAGAAATTGGGGAGGCATCTTCCAGAGGAAAATCACCTTACTGGATGAATGATGAATAGATGCTTTCTGGCCAAAATATGTCCAAATCACAGACTTTTTTTAATCCAACTTTCTTCAACTTTAGTTGAATGAAATGCTCAAAGAGGGCAAATCAAAGGCTGTTATATGACAAGGCTTGTGTCTGCATTTGGACTTTCTAATTGTTGATATCATGAAAATAGCTTTATTTTTCTAACTTAATGACTTTAAATCAGTGCATTTATATTTCTTGAAAGACATCCACTATAAAATAATACCATTATCTGTCTTATTTCTGAGAGTTTTCTCTTTGGTTTAATTGGGGGGAATAGTGGTGCCAGTGTTGTTAAAGTAAAATTGAAAGGCAGTGGTCTAAAATTAATGAATCAGTCACATGTGCTATATTTGTTTTATTAGGATTGCCTGCATCTTATTAGTTACTCTGTGTTAACAGGGGATATTGCCTCAGTGGAGAAGAAATATCTTTCCTAAATCAAGAGCTTTCAGTCAGAAATCTATTTTCTCAGGGAAATCTGAAAATCCATTCTACATTCTATTTAAAATCAGTATATTTTATCTGACTACTGTTTTGAAGAGAGCTTACTAATATTTGTTTTTTAAAATTTGGCAGCCTATTGAAAATCAACTTTTAAAAAAAAGTACTGCATGTTTGAACCTACATTTCCTACTCTTTTCCTAACATTTGAGGTAAAAATAGGTGTGGGAAATATCAACATATTGTCTTTTTCTATAATAGCTCTCAAATTCCTATGGTTTTAGTTATAAACCATTTCCAGTCTAAATTTTTCAGGCTGGATAAATATGGAATAGATTCCCATGTTCCAGTTTGTAATCACTTGGCAGTATGTGTCTGTATTCCTCACTAGGTTGGCAGTTTATTTGTATATTCTGAGTTAGGAGCTTCCTCCTTCAATATTACATATTAGTTATGCATTTTCTCAAAGATTGAATGGCTAACAATAGAAGAGAAAAGATGTGGTTCCCAGTATCATTTAGAAAACATTGATTTCAAGTTTTCACCAAGGCTTTTGTAAGGTTTTTCTAATAACCACTTTGAAAGGGTAGGCGGAGTTAGCTAGATGGTACTATTAACAAACAACCAAGACTGATGAAATGACTATTTTCGAATGCCTCTTTTCAACCAATTTAGAATCAAAGCTATGTTTCTGAGAAATTGCATAAGTGCCAGTTATTCTATGTTGTTTTCAAGTCAGTCTGCAATATCGTTATGTGCTTGAACTCCCTCTATAATTTTGTACACAACAAATCAAGAGGATTTCTTCTTCTTCTCCTTCTCCTCCTCTTTCTTTCTCCTCCTCCTCTTCTTCTTCTTCTTCTTCTTCTTCTTCTTCTTCTTCTTCTCTAAACACTAACATTGATAAAACAAACAAACAACAGTTCTTCTACTGCATCTCTTCTTTTAATGCCTCCTCCCATTTAAGTAAGCATGTTTAGAATTAGGTTTATAAACAACCCCTTGGGAAAAGAGACTCCCTTCCTCACTCTGTCATTCAGTGAATTACAGCACAGCAGGAATGTATTTCAAAGTAACATATACAGAAGACAGTGCCAAATGATTTTGCTGTAAAGCAATATAATCTACGGACATCTCACAGTAACCTTATTTTATATTGAATTCTTGTTCTCTTTGTTTTCCTATCCCTCTCATTTTACAATAAATTTTAAGTCCTCCCCGGAGCCACCACAATTATGTAGACACAAGAAGATGTACATTGTTTTAGTTCTCCCAAGAGTGGAAATGAATTAACATTCCATATTGATTATTCTAACTTCTCATTCTTCCCTGAAAGATATTTGATGGTTCTTTCTGGTAGACCCCAATGTGCCATCACTTTTCCTCCGCCAAGCACTGGTGCCCTTTGTTTTTTGTTTGAGCCATCTGATCTAATCTGTTCTTTTTATATTGAAATTAACAAGGCATATACCCTGAGGCATAGGCCGTATCTACAACAGTGAGGCACAAACGAACTTGAACATGAGGTCAATCAAGTGCACAAAATACATCACACAGTTATTCTAAGTCTCATGCTGGGTCTATAATTGCCCCTTGTTCTGTCATTAGGGCTCCCTTACAAGTCATTATTTTGAGTCAGCAGAGCTATGGGGAGTATTCTTCCTGATGGTTAGTATAAAGTTGAATTGATAACATAAATATCTCCCAGCACAAAATACAAGGAGCAGGTATTTAGATTAGATCTAATAAAGTGTGCAGCTGTTCAGTCTCTTTATGAATCCTGGCTAAAACAATAATCACAACTTTCAATTGGGTTCTCCTTCAGTAGTTCTGTAAAAGAGAAACTTTTTTCTAAATGAATGGACACATACCTTATTACAATTTGCCTGTCTGCTCTTATCCTAAGTTTGTTTTTTGCTTGGCCAAGACCAGCATTAACCAGATTTCATGGGAATTTTGCCTTAGTCAGCATTGTGTAAAAATTATTCCATTTTAAAGTGGAAGCATCATTTATTCATTTGTATTGCGGAGAGAGGTGGTGTGAGTTTAATGCTGAAAGAATATACTAAGTTTGTGGCCTCAAGCACATTTTTAGAAGTATTACCTTTCCTGGGAAAAAAGAGAATTCAAACCCCTGCTCAGAACATAGTAGCTGACAGTGCTCAGATGAAGTTTGCAGAGATGAATGTAGTTTAGATTCTTGATGTGGATCTAGCCTCTGGACAAAAACAAAGTTGCAGAAATGATGGGGAAGGAAGACCTGAGTGATTTTGGAAATACCCATGCACTCAAAGGAAGACACTAAGATGCTTTTTAAAAAGTGATCAAATTAGGTGAATCAACTCATCTGAGGTCCAGCTACTTCATGTTGGAAAAGATATTTTCCAAAATAGGGATGCCTTTTCCTTAACTGTAAAATGAAGGGATTAGACTGTAATAGAGACCGCTAAATAATGGTGTGTGGTCTGGGTTCAATTCACAGAACATTGTGTTTGAATTGTGTTGCATTGTTTAAAAGCCATGAATTTGTTGCTAATGTAAAAAAAAAAAAACTTTCATCATAGGCGAAATACCTATACCCTACATGGATAAAGGAAAGGTTGTTAGAAAAGGAAAGCTAGTGGAGGCCAAGAAACGTAATAAATAGATGGAAAACATCCCCCCCCCCCCTCCAGGTAACTCAGCATGATGGTTTTTCAAGAACTTCTTTCAGGTACAAATCGTGAAAGTCAGAAGATTTCACCTAGGAACCTGGATTTGTGTATCAGTTATCTACTACCATGATAATGCTGCAGAGCAAACAACCACAAAGCTTTGGTGGCATGCAAAAAGTAAGTTTATTACTCATGTGTCTAGGATAAATTGAGGTTTAGTTATGTGGCTTTCTTGATCTTGGCGGGCTCACACATCTGGCTTTCAGCTAGGGCAATTTGTCTTTTCTCTGTATCCTTGACTCTTAAATATGTGTTCTCATGCTGACTCTTTTATTAAAGATTTATTAAAAATAAAATAAGAGTATGCAGAAATGTGTAAGACTTTAAGCTCTAGGTTTAGAAACTCTGGCATTACTGTCACTTGTACTTTATTCTGTTGGTCAAAAGAAGGACATAGGAAATCCCATAGTTCGAGTATGAAGACATTATATAGTTATAAGCCAAAGGGCATAGACACAGGAAGCGAGGATATTTTTGGTATCCACCACATTTTGCTTAAAAATTCAGAACATCTGACAGTATTGGAATCTACACTTCAGGCATGGCACATATAGGTAAGGCTACGTAGCAGCTGCCAGCTTTAGATGATCAAGTATTTGTCAGTTTGTGACAGTACCTACCCATGCTTTATTATCTCTCTGAGATCAAGACCAGTGTTGTTTTTTGTCATTATCATTGCACTTTTGTGGTAACATTTCTTTGGGAAATTGGTTTCTGCCTCCAGGCCATTCTGAAAAGTGGGCAAATGGTAGGCAGACCAAGATGACCATACAATTTTTTTTTTCACACATAGATTGCTTCATTCACTTATGCTATTTGCCTAGATTCTGGTGTCATCTGAGTTTGAGGTACCTGATGAAGACGACTTCTAATTTTGAAACAGTCTTCATTAATTTAGAATAAAGATAAAATAAAGACAATGGAAGTCCTGACAAAGCCTGACCAAACTGAAAGTTCATGATAAAATTGTAAAAATTTTAAATTGCAAAAAGTATTCTTGTGAGAGCTGGGAAGAGTTGTTAGAATTTATGTGAACACAGTGCAACCGCACATAACTGATTTGCCCTAAGAGCATTCATTTCATTTCCATCAGAGACAAATATCTCTATCCTACATGGATAAAAGATGAGTTAGTAGAAAAGGGGATCCTAGTCCAGGTCAGAAGACTCAGTAAACAGAAAACATGTTGTTGTTTTTTCCTTTCCAGTGACTCTGCGTACTTCTCCAAGAACTTCTTCAAGCTTGCATTTCCTCAAAATTCTCAAAACCTACCACAAAACATATCTAATTTTACTGTTATCCAGACAGAGAAAGGTATGTTTCTTGGTGCTCTTCAAGACTATTTTTTCATTTCTTCTTCCTATCCCTTTCAGGGCCTCACTCCACTCTTCTCAGGCATCCTTTTGAATATGTTTGAGTATGTATATATGTGTAGGCATATTATGCCTACAAATCTATATACAATTTCCTTTTACCATCATTATTGCTATGGATGATTTGCATTTTTTGTGGGATAGAGAGGAAAACAATTAGGGAAAGAGAATTAACTGAGGGGAAGTTTAAATGGGTTAAAGAGGTAGGTCCTTAGAATGCTAGCCTACCTTCCTGTCTCAGTTTTCTCATCTCTGTAATGGTATGATAGCTTGTAGTATAAAGAGAATAGAATGCAACTCATTTTTTTATCTGTATAATAGGGTTAATGGCTTATAATATAAATGGAATAGAACCAAAATCATATTATGAATAATAATAATATTATTTGCAATAGCCATGAACATTATGAATACTATTGTTGTTTCTAGACATGTTTTTGTAGAAATACAGAGTTAATATGATTTGGGTATATTCTTGTGGTACCTTTTTATTCTTTCTTTCCATTTGGACCCTCTTCTTCCCCCTATTTTCTTATCTGGGGAATATTTCTTTGTTGTGCCCTATATTAGGGAAATTTTGCTTTTCATAAGTGAATATCCTTAAGAAGGTTTTTTTTTTCCTGAAATTCTTCCACATTACTAGGTTTTGGGAGGAGACTTGTGAGAGGTATTTCCCCTAGGCTTATTATTCTCTAGGAAGGTCCTGCCTTGTGGTAAGCTCAGGGCTCCCTCTATAGTCATTTTTAAATATCATACCCTGGTAAATCCTATACTTTGCTGAGGACATTACCTTTCTCCTCAGACTAGGAGTCATCTGACCTTTGATGATCCTGATGCCAATATAGTATCTTTGTGTGATGATTTCACCATAATTATCACCATTTTAATGCTCTCTGTGGCAAGAATATGATGAGAGGGATGTGTTGGTACTCCTTGCTTGGTGATGAGTGAATATAAGCATGGAGTACAGTTTATCTTCCCCTAATATGTCCCAAAAGCCCTCTGTTATTATCTACAGCATTATGTATTCTGAAGATAACCCATGTAGTGTGCTATTTTGCCAAAAAGGAAAAAAAAAATCCGAAGTCAAGTGTATCTGTAAAGTGTTGCAAACTGCTCCCCTCAGAGTGAGTTAGTTTCAAAAAAAGAACTCTGACTGTCAAGCCTGAGTGGAATTCATAGAAGAATTTGGGAAAGCTCAGAACCTCTAAGGAAACCTGAATCACTAGACCTTGCAAAGAAGGGAGAGTCCATTAGTAGGAATAGAGCAATGATGCTTCAGGGCAATTTTTTATCCTTATGTCCATCTGTTAAAGCAGCACATTTTTAGGAGGGAGAACCTGATTAGCCTTGACTTGGTCACGTGTCCACTAGTTTGGGAGAGGGGATGTAACCTGAGCACTCCCATGGAAAATCCCAATGCAAGCAACCATTTTGTTCCCCAAATGAAAAGTGACCAGGTGATGATGAGGAACAAAGAACAGGTATTTACCACACACTTCCCTTTTGGAGTATCACAAGGCATGTTAGCTCTCAATATTCTCTGCAGGAAAGATACTTCTAGAACCACATATAACCTGGATGTGTTTTATATTGTTTTTATGTAATATCTATTACCCTCAGGAGAGACTAGTAATCCTTTGAATATTCTCTGGAAATGATGACTTATATCTTTTGGGTATCATACTTTAATCTTTGATTGGGTTCCTCTTATGCTGTATATTACAACTTCCTAATCCTTTCATAGTTATACCAACAGTGTCTCATATTTTAAAGTACCAACTGCTGTAGGTGACATAGGTATTTGCTTCTTAATCATTGTGAATAAAACAAATATTCCTAAAGATGTGCTTTGGAGCTATTCATCTTCCTTTTCTCTCTGCCGTTGTCTTGGTCTACGATCCTTCTCCAATTTCTGAAGTTATTCTTCTTTGGAATGTCCTTTATATTCTCTGGCTCACCTTTCAACACACCACTCTCAGCTTTTAGGCCTTATCCATATATGACTCCTGACAAAGCCTTCTTTCTTCTGGGTTTCTGTTTTTCTAGTTGTTGACCTTAAACCCTTCCTTGTGTTTCAGTTGGACATATTCTGTAAATACTGCCACTCACAAGATGGCCCATGCATGCCCTGCACCTCACTGCTGTCTCATTCTTTTGTGCATGTGTCACTTTACTTATTGATTATTTAATCTTTCTTCTATCTAGGGTCCCTTAGTTATACTTTTTCAGGTTGTTTCAGCATTTGAATTAAAATAGCAAATTCTGAATTTGTAGAAACTCTAGAAGGAGAGAGAGGTGATTCACACAATAATAACTGTTTACCAAAAGTGAGGTTAGCCAGTAGTCTGGGGGATAACTCAAAACATCGGATTTCAAAATACAGGTGAATATGTGCTCTTAACTAAAGTTTTTTTAAGTGTATTCTCACTTGTTCTACACTTACCATTAGGTAATCATGTAGCTGGTTAATAAGCGATCATCTTTTATGGGGGGTGGGGTTTGTACACATCCATCAAACTCTTTCAAAGGCTTTATTTTTAGATTTCTTTTCTGTCAGTTTCTCACAGCCCATCTCCCATTCTGCTCTTATCGTTCATTTCTTTTCCATTACAACTGTAAAAAGACACATAAATTGGATGTAGGAAATGGACACCTATTTTATTTCTCTCCCCAAGGCCAAGATAGTTTACTACCACACCCACTACCTTTTTAAAAAATTTATTTAACAAAACTCCAATAACAGCAAGCAAAACGGCCAAAAAAAAAAAAAAAAAGGAAAAACAGAAAAGCCCTTTTCACTCTGAGTTCTGACAGTTGCCCAGTGACATTCTCTATTTGTTGTACAGTGACAGATGATGAAATTGAAAGGACTTCCTTTAGTCCTATCCCCTGGCTTTATGCCATAAGCTCTATCTAATCTTTTCTAATAGACGTCTAGACTTTGTCCATATCACATCAGTAGTAGATGCAGTGTTTCAACGTCACTCTTCATATTCTCTCTATGGATCTTCTTCCATTGTGATTCTTGAACTTAGTTTGGAACAAGAGAAGGGTTGCTGGAAGTTAATGGAGAAACCAGATATAGGTACAGACAATTTGACATTCCTGACTATTCTTTGTGACCCTTTAAACAAATGTCAATTATTTACAATTCTGAATATAAATGACATCAAACCTTTATTGGACCCTTTCTAGGTTTTGGTTATTGAGACAAGACTGTTACACTTAATTTCACATTGAATCTTTATCTTAACCGGCTAAAGAACTAGTTGTCTGCCAGTATAAATTCTCTACATTCCCCTTTTCTTCCTTTAGTAATAGTGACCTAGCTGTAGCTGCATTTCTCAGCTTCCCTTGCAGCTACTATGGCCATTTGACTAACAATAGTAGAAGTGATATGTGCAGATTCTGAGTCATAGCATTAAAAGGAAAGCTTTCTTTTTTTCTTTTATCACTTGCTGCCAAAAAAGCCACCTCCAAATTTAGTGACTTTAAACAACAATAATTTACTTTTACTCATAATTCTGCAGGTTGGCAATTTGGGCTGGGCTCAGCTAATGGAGTATTGTGGTGTTATCTGAGTTTACATCTGTGATTAGCTATCAGATCAGGTGAGGCTGACCATCACCTGAGGCAATGACTGTCAGCTGAGGCTACATGTCTTTCTTTATTCCAGGCTAATCTGGGCACATTTACACAGTGCCTGTCAGGGCACCAAGAGAGCAATGAGACCTGTTGAAATCTAGATCCAGAACTCATTTTTGATGCATTCTTTTGGTTATAAAGTAAGACTCAAGGCACTCATGCATTCAAGGAGTAGAAAAATAAACTACTTTCTGAAGTTACTACAAAGTCACCTTGTGAAGAGGCATAGATATGGGAAGAGTGGAGAATGATGATTATTTTTGTAGTGTACCTACAAAAATGCACCTTGGAGTCCACCTCCTATTTATTCACTTTTTCACTGGCTGATACATGGAAATGATAAGAGCATAAGCAGCATTTTTTTTTTTTTTGCTGAAATATTGAGGATGGCAGAGCCATATGACAGAATGAGCCCTGTCCCTGGCACCATAAAGCTGTTGTATTAGCATGTAATGCTTAGCTTGTCATTTGAGAGAAACTTTTATTTTGTTTGAGTCAGTATTATTTTATAGTCTGCTATAGCAACTGAACCAGAAACCAAACTATTACTATGCCCATTTTACAGATGACAGAATTGAGCTTTAAAGGGACTGAGAAACTTGCCCAGAGTCACCAAGCAGACACATAGCAGGACATCACTTGAACTTAGCTTTGTCAGATCCAAGAGCCCATGTGTTTAAGCAGTCTCCTGTATTTGAATATTGCAACGGTATTTACTTTTACTTACCTACAGGGAGTAAACCTTGGAAGATCTGGTTTTCATCTTCAGTAGGAATTTATGGCTTCTATCAGATATCTACACTCAATTTAAGGTCTCAATCATTCATTTGTATTTCAAAATGTATTTGTCTTGGGTAATTGAAGAAAAAGATATGTCTATTAAAGATTATCTATCTCTCTGTCTTTAGACATACAAATATTAGTGCTTTGACCAGTCAGCTTTTATATTTATCCCTTAGAAGTTAATGTTGTATAATCAATGCCAAACTTGAATGATGAACCAATCAAAAGAGAAAAATATATAAAAAGTCAAATAATATTGGGTGATATGTAATTGATATCTGAAGCTGAGTGGCAAAAGACAGAAAGCATTGCTCTATTCTTGGGATAGAAATTGCAAAGTAGATACAAAATGGTATAAGCATAACAGTCAAACTCAGGCATTATGAATATCTATAGTTAGGAACAACTTAAGTATACATCCTGGTTTATACTTATAATGGCGCATTCCACCACTCTAATGGAGTTTGAGACTAGTCATTTAGGGGACTTGATAGGGATGTGTTGAAACTGGGAATGAAGGCCATTTGTTGAGGTTTGATTTTTGTCTGACTAAGATGAAATTAGTGATCCAGAGCAACTGTTCACCAGTACTTTGCTTCCTTATACTTATGCCATTGTATTGTTCCTTTGGTTTGCTCTAAAGACTTAAAGCTGGATATTTTTATATTCAAGTGAAGGTTTTTCTATGTCAAGTTATTAGAGGAAAAAAAAAACCACTCAATGCTGCCCATGTAGAGAACTGAGAATCTTCTACAATTTCTTTCAATCCTTTGTGTACATGATGAGCTAGAATAACCTCACTGAACTGAATTATCCTTCCATGGTATGGTTCAGTGAATACCATTATATTTCAGCACAGCTTGAGTGATTTTTAATGCCAAAAACATCAGCAAGAAATACAAATGTTACAAAAATATTGAAACAATACCATAAAAAAGCCCAGGATCATAAATACTTTACTTTGCAAGGTCTCAGAGGTCAAAATAGCAATACCATGGAAAATTAAAATGCTCTCTGTATGAGTGCCTTTCAGGGGAAGACACACACACACACACACACACACACACACACACACACCAGTGGCTTACTATCAAAATTCTCAAAACCATTTTCCAAGTTTAGGCTGATTATCAAAGAAAAAATAACTTTTAAAGTTATTCATCTGCATGTTTCCTTATTTGGTTTTAATTATATTCTAATTAAGTGAGAATTACAGCCTGTAAAACAGAGATAACTTTTGTATGAATTATGTCCTTTAATCACACAAAGGAGCATGGCATACAAGTAGATGTTGGATGAGGATTTGGATTTGGATTTGGATTTGGATTTGGATACTTAAGACATGACTAACTGTTACCTAAGAACAAAGGCTTTGCATCTGAGAAGTCTCCTTTCATTGGAATGTTCTCTGAGAGACTGTGCTACAAGTGTATGTAAAGTGAGTCAGGAGAAAGAAAAAAAAAAACATCTTGCAAGATCTGTGCACAGCTGTGAAAAGTTGTTCTTTACTCATCCTATGGTACTGAGATGTGCTGGTTCCTAATGAATTTACCCACCATGGGTCAAATCGTTGTCTCTGCTGCTTTCCTGGGTGATATGTCAGCTTTGATTTAAGGCAGTGAATTCATGGGAAAAGAGTCCAACCTGATATTTCTAATAAAGAAAAATGGCCCAGTGGAAATGGTCGTTTAACAAAGAAGAGTGGCTCTGTGTTACTGTATAGGGCATCTCAGGTTTGTAGAGCCATCAGTGTTCTGTCAAGCCTCTCTCTCCCCGTCTCCTCATGTATTTGTTTGGGCTTCTCATTTTTCATGTGTATTTTAGGTAGCTTGCTTAGTAGAACTGTAGTAAATTCCATCATTTTATGAGTTTTATTTAAAAAAGTATTATTAAAGATTTCCAAAACAGCTCTTTCTATATGGAAAATTAAATTTATTTATTTATTTATTTATTTATTTATTTATTCATTCATTCATTCATTCATTCATTTATTTATATTTTATTTACCCAACATACACTGCAATATTGGTTTCAGGAGTAGAATTCAGTGATTCATCACTTACATACAATACCCAATGCTAATCACAGTGAGTGCCCCACTTAGTCCCCATCATTATCTAGACTATCTGCCACCCACCTGCCACCATCAACCCTCAATTTGTTCTCTTTTGTTAAGAGTCTTTTGTGGTTTGTATGTTCATCTGTTTTTTTTTCTTAAATTCCATATATAAGTGAAATCATATGGTATTTGTCTTTCTCTGATTGACTTATCTTGCTTAGCATAATACAGTCTAGCTCCATCCACATTGTTGCAAATGGCAAGATTTCATTCTTTTTAGTGGTTGAGTAATACTCCATTGTATACGTATACCGTATCTTCTTTATTCATTCATCAATCGATGGACATTTGGTCTCCCTCCATAGTTTGGCTATTGTTGATAATGCTGCTGTAACCATTGGGGTGTATGTATCCTTTTGAATCTGTATTTTTGTATCTTTTGGGAAAATACCTAATAGTGCAGTTGCTGGATTTCAGAGTAGTTCTATTTTTAGTTTTTTTTGAGAAACCTCCATATTCTTCTCTAGAGTGGCCAATTAATTTTAGTTAAAGGTGCAAAGGAAATTCAGTGGAGAAGGAAATGTTTTTTTCAAAAATATTGTGTTGGAAATAGATCCATTTGTAAAAAGTGAATCTAGACCTATACATTGCATCTTTCATGCAAATTACCTTAAAAATTTTCCTAAACCTAAAACCTAAAATTATAAAATATTTAGAAGAAAATATAGAATAAAATCTTTGTGGTTTTGGAATAGGCAAATATTTCCTAGATATGACATTAATGACAACCATAAAAAAGAAAAAATAATTTGGACTTCCTCAAAATTAAAAATGTCTGCTCTTTGAAAGACATTATTAAAAGAATGCAAATCTGTGGGCTAAAAGGAATATTTGCAAAACACATACCTGATAAAAGATATATATTCAGAATGTATGAAGAACTTTAAAATTATGATAGTAAGAAAACAGCCCATTTGAAAATATGGGCAGAGATTTTGCACAGACACTTCACCAAAGAAGATAAATGCATGTTAAAAAGGACATGAAAATATGTTCAATATCATTAGTTATTAGGGAAATGCAGATAAAACTATGTTGTGACACTATATACCTATCAAAATGGCTTTAAAAAATCATATATGACAAAACCCAATGCTGGTGGGGATCAGAGCAATTGGACTTCTGATACATTACTGGTGGGAATGCAAAATGGAACACTTTGGAAAACTGCCAGTAACTTACATAGTTAAAAACATATGGCTCAGCAATCCTACTCCAAAATATTTACCTAAGAAGAATTAAAACTTATGTTCACCCATAAACCTTTATGTAATGGTTATAGTGGCTTTATTAATATTTGACAAAATCTGGACCTAAACCACTATCTTTAAACTGATGAGTGTATAAACAAACTGTGTGGTGCATCCATACAGTGGAAAATTACTCAGCAACAAAAACAAATGATCTGATGCATGTGTCCATGTGCATCATATGTGAACAAATCTCACATGCATTAGGCTAAATGAAAGAAGCCAGACTCAAAATACTGCGATCTGTGTGATTCTATTCATACTACATTCTGGAAAAGGTAAAACTAAAGAGACAAAAAACAGATTAGTTGTTGCTCTGATTTAGGGGCTGTGGAAGCATAGGGAAGAAAGTGATTAAAATGGTTGTAAGGAAATTTTTTTTTGGGGGGGGGTGGTGGAGCTGTACCATATTTTGATTGTCAGGATAGTTATACAACTATAGCTTTTTTTCAAACTCATAGACCCTCACACTAAAAAGATCTGATTTTACAATGTGTAAGTTGTAACTCAATAAACAAAGTGTATCAGACAATTTGTTGAGTTGACATTAGTGTTAATCATCATGATAATAAACCTATTATAATTTGTATTTTACCATCATTAATAGAAATGGATTGTACTCATTGAATACCTTATTCTGGACCATTTTGCATTTCCCTATATTGGGAGTGGGTGCATTGAGGCCTTGACTATTGGAGGGGAACATAATGGCAATCATTCTCTTTTCATACAAGATTATGTTTTAGATATACACATTGTTTAGTTAGCCACTTTAATTCTAACCTATGTCCACACTCATGTGCATGAACACACCCACACGCATACACACACACACAATAGAATCCTGATTTTCCTCTCCAGCATCATCTCCTATTTCTTCTCTTGTCCTCGTGTAATACTAATAATTCAAAGGCCCTTAATAGGCCTTAAATTTCATGCCTCTGTATCTTATCCTCACTCGAGGGCAGCCTAGAATGCCCTTGCTAAACTTACCTGTCTGGTGAGTTCCTCTTTATGTTTTAAGCTCCAAGTCAGGCTTTCTGTCCTCACTGAAGCTTTCTGCCCCTCAGGGTAATGCCCTATCACCTTTGTTCTAGTCTACTGCTCTTCTTTCACTTATGACACTTCCTAGTGAACAGTGAATTACTACACGAAACTTACTGTTTTATAAAATTTTGTATCTCCTCAGCTCCTAGTACAGTGTGTAACATATAGTGAGTTTTCAGTGTATTTTCCTTTAGCGAACTAAAGAATGGAAACATACTTTCTTGGAAAAATATAAAATGTTTGTCAATCACATGGTACACCTTTGTGTTTTTAATGCTGGCTTCCAAATAAACTTAGACCCCTATTCTCTCACATGCATTCAAGGAGTATAGGATGTAATTTCTTAAACATGTATTCTTTAATTTTAAACACTGTCTCATCTTCAAGAGCAAAACAAGAAACCAAAACAGAAAAGTGAAATAGCCACTTTGTCTTTGCATTGTTAGAACATTAACTTTGCTTTAGTTTAGGATGGTAAGGATAGGAGTATACTGCTCAGAAGTGGTACTATTTTTGTTAATGTTAGAGTTTGATGATCAGACTCTTGGGTGGTATAAGCATCGATTGATATCTTTATTCATTTGTATGTATTAAACATAGCTAGGAAAAAGCAAAAGATAGGGTTATTTACAATCCTGTGTGAAACATGAGTTTATTAATCATAGGCCATATCATTACATTATGCTTGGGAACAAAAAAGGAGTTCAACATCTATTCTTGATTTGTGGCCAAGGCTCATGAGTGTACAAAAGAGGTTGACAGCCCTTGACTGGTGGTCATTACTAATTTAATAAGCAGTCTTCAAAGCTCTTGCAGATACAAAGGAATCTGAAGTTACATGTGTAATATGCAACGTGCGCAAAATACTTAATTCTATTCACTTTGAAACCTAGAGGACAGTTATTAAAATTGTATAGTGCAAATTAAAATTTAAGATTAAAATACAAGATCAAAAGAATCTTTTTTTTTTTCTCAGTGCTATTAAGGATCGGCTTTCTGAATAGAGAAACTCAATGTTCAATGTCGTGTCCTTTCCCTCTGGAGAGCCAGATTAGAGCTAATCAGAAGTGACTAGAGAAACGTAACTTTCTGTATTTTTTTTCAAGTGGGAACATTTTTTTATTACTTTTTAATATATGATGTAATTATAGTCATAGAGTAGAAAATACAAGTCAAATAAGAGTATGGGCAGTTTTGGGGAAAGAAATATAATGTGAGAAAAAATTTGCATCAATTGCATTCTTAGAATTCTGCAAAAGTGCACCATCTCATTACATAACAAACATCTGCAACATGAGTAATGGAGACTGATAGGTAGATTCATCTCCTCTCTCACCTCCTTATGAATTTAAAAACACCTGATAGTGATTTTTTGTCAGCCTTCATAAATGGTCCAGTAGCATGTAGGATGATTTAGGAGTGATTAAAGCAATCAATAGCAGATATCTTTAGCTTGTGGTTGTGAGCTTACACCCCTAGGCTGGACCACATCTCACATTAAAATGGAGGTGTTATGTAAAGAGCTGGAAAAAGAGCAGCAAATAAAGCCCAAAACCAGGAGAAGAAGGAAATAATATAGATTAGAGCAGAAATCAATGATATAAAAACAACAACAACAACAACAACAAAAAACAGATCAGTGAAACTGGAAGCTGGTTCTTTGAAAGAATTAACAAAATTGACAAATCCATAGCCAGATTTATCAAAAGAAAAAGGAAAAGACACAAATAAATAAAACCATGAATGAAAGAGAGAGCTGACAACCAACACACAGTGATACAAACAATAATAAGAGAATATTATGAGCAATTATATGCCAACAAATTGGGCAATCTGGAAGAGATGGACAAATTCCTAGAAACATATAAACTACCAAAACTGAAACAGGAAGAAATAAAAAAATTGAACAGACCCATAATCAGTAAAGAAACTGAATTGGCAACCAAAAAATCTGGCAAAAAACAAGAGTCCACGTCCAAATGGCTTCCAAGGGGAATTCTAACAAACATTTAAATAAGAGTTAATACCTTTTCTTTTGACACTGTTCCAAAAAATGGAAATGGCAGGAATACTTCCAAATTTACTTTATGAGGCAGCATTGCCTTGATTCCAAAACAAAAAAAACCCACTAAAAAGGAGGATTACAGATCAGTCTCCCTTATGAACATGGATGCAAAATTCTCAACAAGATACTAGCAAATCAAATTTAACAATACATTAAAAGAATTATTCACCATGATCAAGTGGGATTTATTTGTGGGCTGCAGAGGTGGTTCACTATCTGCAAATCAGTCAATGTGATACATCACATTAACAAAAGAAAGGATAAGAACCACATGATCCTCTCACTAGATGCAGAAAAAACATTTGATAGAATACAGTGTCCTTTCTTTTTTTTTTTAATTTTTTTTAACGTTTATTTATTTTTGAGACAGAGAGAGACAGAGCATGAACGGGGGAGGGGCAGAGAGAGAGGGAGACACAGAATCGGAAACAGGCTCCAGGCTCTGAGCCATCAGCCCAGAGCCCGATGGGGGGCTCGAACTCACGGACCGCGAGATGGTGACCTGAGCTGAAGTCGGACGCTTAACCGACTGCGCCACCCAGGCGCCCCAACAGTGTCCTTTCTTGATAAAAACCCTTAAGAAAGTAGGGATAGGAGGAACATACCTCAGCATCATAAAGACTATCTATGAAAGAACCACAGCTAATATCATCCTCAATGGGGAAAGACCGAGAGAGAGCTTTCCCTCTAAGGTCAGGAACGTGACAGCCAGACCCACTCTCACCACTGTTGTTCAACATGTTACTGGAAGTTCTAGAATCAGCAATTACAAGAAAAATAAATAAAAGGCATCAAAGTTGGCAAGGACTGAGTCAAACATTCACTCTTTGCAGATGACATTCTACATTCTACATGGAAAACTTGAGACTCCACCAAAACACTGCTAGAATTGATCCATGAAACCAGCAAAGCCACAGGATATAAAATCAATGTACATAAATCTGTTGCCTTTCTATAGATCCATAATGAAGCAGCAGAAATAGAAATCAAGGAACTTGTTCCATTTACAATTGCACCAAGATCTATACATAAGAAGAAACCTAACCAAAGAGGTGAAAGATATGTATGCTGAAGACTATAGAATGCTTATGAAAGAAATTGAAGAAGACACAAAGAAGTGGAAAAACATTCCATACTCATGGATTAGAAGAACAAGTATTGTTAAAATGTTGTTATTACCCAAAGCAATCTACACATTCAGTGCAATTCCAATAAAACTGACACTGGCATTCTTCATAGAGCTAGAACAAACAATTCTAAAATTTGTATGGAACCAGAAAAGACCCCAAATAGCCAAAGAAATCCTGAGAAAAGAAAACCAAACCTGGAGGCATTTCAATTCTGGACTTCAAGCTGTATTACAAAGCTGTAATCATCAAGACAGTATGGTATGGGTACAAAAACAGACACATAAATCAATGAAACCGAGTAGAGGACCCACAAATGGACCTACAAACATTTGGCCACATAATCTTTGACAAATCAGGAAATAATATCCAATGGAAGTAAGACAGTGTCTTTAGCAAATGGTGCTGGGAAAACTGGACAGTGACATGCAGAAGAATGAAACTGGACCACTTTCTTAAACCATACACAAAAATAAATTCAAAATGGATGAAAGACCTAAATGTGAGACAGAAAACTATCAAAATCCTAGAGGAGAACACAGGCATCAACCTCTTTGACCTTGGCCACAGCAACTTCTTATTAGACATGTCTCTGGAGGCAGGGGAAACAAAAGCAAAAATGTATTATTGGGAACTCCTCAAGATAAAAAGCTTCTGAAGGAAACAATGAACAAAACTAAAAGGCATCCAAGGAAATGGGAGAAGATACTTGCAAATGACAAATCAGATAAAAGGCTAATATCCAAAATCTATAAAGAACTTATCAAATGCAACACCAAAAGACAAATAATCCAGTGAGGAAATGCACAGAAGACATGAATAGATACTTTTCCAAAGAAGACATTAAGAAGGCTGACAGACACATGAAAAGATGCTCAACATCACTCATCATCAGAGAGATACAAATCAACACCATAATAAGATACCACCTCATACCTGTCAGAATGGCTAAAATTACCAACTCACAAAACAAGAGATGTTGGCAAGGATGAGGAGAAAGGGGAACCCTATTACTCTCTTGGTGGGAATGCAAACTTGTGCAGCCACTCTGGAAAACAGTATGGAGGTTTTTCAAAAATTTAAAAATAGAACTACCTTACAACCCAGCAATTGCACTACCTTTTATCCAAAAGATACAAAAATGCTGATTGGAAGGAGCACATGCACCCTAATGTTTATAGCCACACTATTAGCAATAGCCAGATTATGGAAAGAATCCAAATGTCCAACACCTGATGAATGGATAAAGAAGAGGTGATATATATAATGGAACATATTAATGGAATATTACTCAGTGATCAAAAAGATTGGAATCTTACCATTTGCAACAATGTGGATGGAACTAGAGTGTACTAGGCTAAGTGATATAAGTCAATCAGAGAAAGACAAGTGTCATATGATTTCACTTGTGTGGAATTTAAGATACAAAACAGATGAACATAGGGAAAGGGATGAAAAAACAAAATAAGATAAAAACAGACAGGGAGGCAAACCATAAGAGACTCTTAAATAGAGGGAACAAAGTGAGGTTTGCTGGAGGGGAGGTGGGTGGGGAGATAGTCTAAATGAGTGATGGACATTAAGGAGGGCACTTTTTGGGGTGAGCACTGGGTGTTATATGGATGTGATGAACCACTAAATACTAGTCCTAAAACTGATACTACTACTCTGTATGTTAACTAACTTGAATTTAAGTAAAAATAAATAAATAAATAAATAAATAAATAAATAAATAAATATAAAAAGGGAAAACAAAACCAAACATACATACATACATACATGAAGTGGAGATGTTAGATATGGCCCAGGACAGAAGGCCTCTTGTAAGTGGAAGAACTCCCATTCCTACTAAGTTGTCTCTTTGCTATATGGAAAGGAGACATGTACTTAAGTCCCTTTTCTCACATGGGGAAATTCTAGAAACAGCATAAGTGTACTCAGAGTTCAAAAAGCTTCTAAAACTAGCAGTATTTAAAATGTAGTGCTAGTCAATAACTTTTATTTCATTGACAGAAGCAATCATAGTAACTAACGTAACTCTTAATTGTAAAACCTTATTTTTCTGAATGTGCAAATACTTAGAATGTTCTTATACTGAATTTTTCAGAGCAGCATATGATATACATTGCTGTGGGTGACTTTCCTTAAACATAAACTTGTCAAGCTATAGGCAGGGCATGGGTTCTTGGCTTCACCATCATTTTTAAAATATTGAACAACACATTTTGAGTGCCTAGAGTTTATTGGCACTATACTTGGCTATAGTCTTATAAAACTAGGTGACTATATGCTTTATTGTCTAAACTAGGATACCTTTTAGGATTAAGGTAGGTCTATTAATATATTTGTCCCTTCCCTCCCAAAAAATAGGTATAAACCAGGTGTATCACAGGCAAACTAGAATGTATGGTCTCCCTACAAATAATGATTACTTTTTAGAGTTGAGCCTGCAGCAGTGCAGTGACCCTGAAGCACTTTATATTCTTAAAACTATTACATTATATTTAGTGTGTGATATAGTTTATCACATGGTGTAATGCAGTTTAGTGGAGTAGTAGATAGTTTGGTTCTAGAGTCTTGGTTCAGATTCCAGAGTGCATAAATTATGAGTTGTGAAACCATGGAAATGTTTCTAATCCCATCGAGTCTCAGAATCAATATTTGTCTTTTGGAGATAGTAAGAGTATACTGTGTACAGCAGTATGTCGTTGTGAGAGCAAACTGAGAAATCCACAAGGGGTGCCTGGTGTCAAGTCTGCCACATGGGCAAGTTGGTAGTTCTTAATGTAGTCTAAATTCAGTTCAGGTCAACAAGTTGAAATGAGAATTACCAACCTGTACTCACTGTAACTATCTAATGAAGGTAGACAGTTTCTACTGTGTAGAAAGTTGTAGGTGCTTAATAAATTCTTGTTGAATGAAAGAACGATTGCAATGGAAAACAAAAATTAAACAGAAATAGCCCATACTTTCTAACTATTATAGATAAATAGAAGTTTACTTGCTTTGTTTTTAAGTTTACAATCTCAACAGTGGTTTGAATGCCTAAACCCCATATTAAGATAAAATGATTGTGTTTTTGCTCTAATTCAGTACGTATGGATTTTTCTTTTAACATTAAAATCACCTGGAGTGTGGGGTGCCTGGGTGGCCCAGTCACTTAAGCTTCTAACTCTTGATTTTGGCTTAGGTCATGTTCTCACAGTTGTGAGTTCGAGCCCCAAGTTGGGCTCTGCACTGACAATGAGGAGCCTGCTTGGGATTCTCTCTCTCCCCCTCTCTCTGGACCTCCTGTGCACTCAGTCTCTGTGTCTCAAAAATAAATAAGTAAACATTTAAAAACATCACCTGGAGTGTTTTATATACTTCCACTTGGGTCCTAGTCCCAGCAATTCTGATTTAATTGGTTTTAGGTAGGACCCAAGCATTGGAATTGTCTCCCAAAATATTCCCAGTTTATTTATTTATTTTTTTAATGTTTATTTTTGAGAGACAGAGAGAGTGTAAATGAGGGAGGGGCAGAGAGAGAGGGAGACAGAGGATCCAAAGCAGGCTCTGGGCCATCAGCCACCCAAGCGCCCTTCTCAGTTTATTTTAATGCATAGCCTGGATTAAGAACCACCTACTACTAGGGTCTGTGCTAAGTATTAAATTTTCTAATGGATGCCATATTTTAGGAGAGAATGGAGCTAGTACAAGTAAAAGGAGTTGAGATGGTAGAAGGTTGAGAAATTACAACCCAGAAAGAATTGTTAAAAGAATTTAAGAAGAAATTTAGGAGGATAAGACACCTAGGTCTCATACTTAAAGGAATGTAAGATTGAAGTAGACCAAATGAGAGCCCACATTTTTTTTTAATGTTTATTTATTTTTGACGGAGACAGAGACAGAGCATGAGCGGGGGAGGGGCAGAGAGAGAGGGAGACACAGAACCCAAAGCAGACTCCAGGCTCTGAGCTGTCAGCACAGAGCCCAACAGAGGGCTCGAACTCACAGACCGCGAGATCATGACCTGAGCCAAAGTCGGATGCTCAACCGACTGAACCACCCAGGCACCCCGAGAGCCCACATTCTATCTAAGGTAGCAAATTATTTCATTGTGGGAATTTTGTCATATGGGCCTGGTGTTGCCAGATCTTCAGATTTTTTAAGAGGAGACAGAAAATAAGGTTTTTATGTGAATTTGAAGTTTGAAGGTAAGATTATTATTATTTTTTTAACCATTTGATCCAAAGTATTTCTGCAGATTTTATCTGGTTGTTGTGTTATCTACTGGTTTATTCCAGGAGTCAGCAAATTTTCCTTAAGGGCCAAATCCAGCCTCCCATTTAATTATGCATGTCCTGATAGGAGTGTTTTTTACATTTTATTAATGGTTGAAAACATCAAAAGAAGATTAATACTTCAGATGTGAAAATTATATGAAATTTTAATTGTAATGTGTGATACAGCCATACTTATTCATTTACATATTGTTACTGGCTGTTTTTATGCTATAAGAGCAGAGTTGAGTATTTGCAAGAAATACCATTTTGTCATCATGTTCAGTTGCTACAATTTGCAATGATGCTGTTATAACTTGACAGCATTTCAAAATGCACATTATTACATACTGTCTTACTTACTTTTTTATTATCAGTGCATACTCATTATATCAAAATGAGAAAGCAAAAATGGATTTTGTGCAGTAGGTTGAATATCTCAAAGGTGTTCATGTCCTAATTTCCGAAACCTGTATGTTACCTCATATGGCAAAAAGAATTCTGTAGATGTGATCACATTAAGAAGTTTGAGATGGAGAGATTATCCTAGATTATCTGGGTGTGTCCAGTATAATTATGAGAGTCCTTATAGGAATGATGTAGACATAGTCAGACATAGAAGGTGATGTAGTGACAGAAGGAGATACTGGAATGTTGTAAGTCACAAGCCAAGAAATTCCAGCCAACTCTGGAAGCTGGAAGAAGCAAGGAGTGGATTCTTTCCCAAAGCTTCCAAAAAGAACTGGCTCTGATGATATCTTGATTTTAGTGCTTTATAAGACTTATTTCAGGCTTTTTTCCCCCAGAACTATAAGAGAGTAAGTTGTGTTGTCTTAAGGCACTTAATTTGTGGTGATTTGTTAGAGTGGCCACAGGAAACTAATATAGAATATCACATTTTAAAAAAGGCGAAAGATTTATGTGATCTGAAGAAAAAACAGAGTATTAGAATAGCACATTTTAAAAGGTTTTATTTATTTTTGAAAGAAGGGTGGGGAGGGGCAGAGACAGGAAAACAGAAGATCGAATGCAGGCTCTGTGCTGATAGCAGAGAGCCTGATGCAGGGCATTGACTCACGAACCATGAGATCATGACCTGAGCCAAAGCTGGGCACTTAACCAACTGAGCCATCCAGGCGCCCCCAGAATATCATACTTTTAAAGCACAGTGGAGTATGAATTACTTTATTATTGAATAGATGCCCCACATTGTTTATATTATGCAGTGACAATATAGATTGCTAAAAGACTGTTAGAATAAATGGTGAGATTACCAGAATAAGCACACATCACAATATCCCCAATGCACAAGAAAGCTATGGGCAGGACAATTTTAAAAATTTATGAGTGTATCTCATCTCATCAGAAATTCTTTACAACAGTGATAACTAAACAAGAAGCTGCAAACTAAATAAAATTTTGAATAGCCCACTTGTTAACTAAGCAAGAAAAGTCACTTACTTATAGAGAGTTAAGTAAATTATGTTTGATTGAAACAAAGAAATGTATTCAGAGAAAATTTGTATAAGACTGTTAGTTTTTCAGCAAGAACTGTTGCTTAAAGAGTTGATAACACTTGGAACAATGTAAATAGTCAATTATAAAACAAGACAAATAATTTTGAATGAACTTCTGTGATTATTGGTGAGTTGACAGCTGTTACCATATTGCTCAGTTGTTTCTTTGAGGAGCTAGCACTAAGTTTGAAGAGACTGAAGAATTAGTCAGTATGGAACATTTATTTATAGATAAGAATTTTTTTCAAAGACTTTAATTCAGTACCTCCTTAAGTGGAATCTGCAAAGATGTGTTATAACTGAAGGTGACAAAAATATGTGTATAGTAGGAGTAGGTTTAGTTGGGCAAAGCTTGTAAAAATATGAAGTGTTTAAAGCCCATAGTTACTCATCATGTTATTCATTGGCAGGTACTTTGCCAAAAATATTTTAATGTATTATGTGTTACTGAACTGGTAGTATCAGTGGTGAACTTTATTCACTCGTACCCATCATCAGTTTTTTTTTTTTTTTTTAATTGGTTTGCCCTACCACTCAGCAGGTTAAGTCTGGTGACTTATCAGGGGTAAAGTTTCATTGCAATTGCTTGAGCTTAAAACTGAAAATGAGTTTTTTTGAATAAGGAGAACCATCTTCAGTTGTTAGGGAACCCTACACATTTTGGAAATTAATTTGCTTTTGGTGAAGACTTGATAATTTGTATAACGAATTAAAACTAAAATTATAAAGCAAAGCAGCACTAACATTTGAAATATATACTGCCATAAAGGTATTTTGACAGTAACTAACATTGAGTCACATGTCAAGCTCTTTATATACTTCTTATACTATGAAGAATCAAAACAAGAAGTAAGATATTCAATTCCACACACATTTACAACAGATAGACTTTTCAAGCCCAAACCAAACATCTAGTAGCAGGTTTTGGACTTCACTGCAAGTGAAGAGAGAATTTCCATATTGCAAAATCCATTTAAATGGACAACTGAGGAGCTTCTGTTTCACATTTGATTGGAGTGACTAATCTGCACTGTCATGACATGCTGAAAAACAATACCAAGAGAAGTATCTAGTAGAATTTATAAATGTCTTTCAGATAACAAATATCCTCAAAATTATATGCTCATGAATTAGTATAGATATTTGAAAATACCTATCTGTGCAAAAAGACATTTTTAAAGATGAAATCAGTAAAATATCATTACAGATCAGCATTAGTAGATAAATATTTGCAACTGATTTTTATTATAGAGATGCCAACTTTGAACACCCTTTAAGTGAAACATTATCTCTCCCTCATAAGAATTCCATTCTTTCCTTTTGTATGTCTCTATTAATAAAAAAATATACATAATAATTTTTCTGTTTTGAATTTTGTAAAAAAATATGAAAAAATTTCTCTTATATTACTACCCACATAATGTTCTTGATATTTAAAATTTTTTTTAATGTTTATTTATTTTTGAGACAGAGAGAGACAGAGCGTGAGCGGGGGAGGGGCAGAGAGAGAGACACACAGAATCGGAAGCAGGGTCCAAGCTTCAAGCTGTCAGCACAGAGCTTGATGCAGGGCTTGTACTCTCGGTCCATGAGATTATGACCTGAGCCAAAGTCAGATGTTTAACCGATTGAGCCACCTAGGTGCCCCTAATGTTCTTGATTTTGACTCTTGGTTCACAAGACCTAAAAATATTTATTACTGGCTTTTTTACAGAAAATGTTTCTGGCACTTGCTCTAGTTGATTTTTTAATACCTAAACTAAACTGCATGTGCTTATCATGTGGACTGGAGAATATGCAGGGGGTGGGGGGCAGTGGGGTGGGAAGAGAGTTGGGGTTAGTTGGATTTGGGAAGTTTAGTTATTGTCAAGTTAGGTCTTTTTGATTTTCTGCCTTTATGAACCCTCCCATAAAATGAGAACACACAACTAGGCGTTTCAATTTATGGAAATAAATAGAAACATCCAGTCCTCCTGTATATGCTCCATGTCATTAGGTCCATGTTATCACATAAAGAAGAGAAGTAATGTCAGCATCCAGATATTCCTGAACAAACATCTCAGCCACCATTTTCCATCATTCTAGAAATCATTTTTCTAAACTATGCAATTGCCTCACTGGACCATATTAACTGCAGCTTTTCTCTCATTACATGAAATATCTCATGAAAAAATTTCCATTAGCATTTAATATAATGATTGGACTCAATTCTCTTGTGTTTATTTTTCTGTCTAACCCTAGATTGTATTGGTACCAAACTGCTTTAAGTGCATCTGCTTTGTATTACATTTTTCTCTATGATGGCTTGTTTTCTGTAATTTTTCAAGTATCTTCTTTATATGGTTGCATGTTTTCCCTTTTATGAATGCCATTGGGTGTTCTGGGCTAAGTCTGATTCATTAGTATGTATGCACAGAGAAAGGTCATGTGAAGACACAGAAAGAGGATGGCCTTCTGCAAGTCAAGGAGAGATCTCATCAGAAAGCCATGCAGCAGCTCCTTATCATGGACTTCCAACCTTCAGAACTATGAGAAATAAATTTCTGTTGTCTAAGTCACCTAGTCTGTGGTATTTTTGGGGGGCAGCCTAAGCAGACTAATGCATATACCGGCATTCCTTATTTTATTGTGCTTTGTAGATAGTGCATTTGTTTTTTTATTTTTTTGTTTGTTTGTTTTTACAAAGGGAATGTTTGTGGTAATCATGTCGGGCAAGTCTTTTGGTGCCCTTTTCCCAACAGCGTTTGCTCACTTTTTGTCTCTGGGTCACATTTTTGTAATTCTAGCAATATTTCAGAATTTGTCTTTATTATTATATTTGCTATGGTGATCCCTTATCAGTGATCTTTGATGCTACTATTGTAATTGTTTTGAGATGCCACACACCACACCCATGTAAGACAGTGAACATCTATTTAACTGCTCCACTCACAGCTGTTTTCCCATCTTTCTTCCTTTCATCTGGTCTTCCTATTCCATGGGACACATTATTGATATTAGGCCAGTTAATAATCCTATAGTGGCCTCTAAGTGTTGAAGTGAAAGGAAGAGTCGCATGTCTCTCAGTTTAAATCAGAAGCAGACATGACTTAGTTTAGTGAGGGACACCTATCAAAAGCTGAGATAGGTCAAAAGCTAGGCCTCTTGTACCAGCTTCCCAAGTTGGGAATGCAAAGGAAAAGTTCTTGAAGGAAATTAAAAGAGCTACTCTGGTGAACAAACAAATTATAAGAAAGCAGAACAGTTTTTTTTTTGTTTATTATTGCTGTTATAAAGAAAGTTTTAGAGGTCTGGATGGAACATCATACCAGCCACAAATTCCCTTAGACCAAAGCCTAATTGAGAGAAAGGACCTAACTGTCTTCAATTCTGTGAAGGATGTGACAGCTGAGGAGGCTGCAGAAGAAAAGTTTGAAGCTAGTAGAGGTTGCTTTCTAAGATTTAAAGAAGTCAGTTCTATAACATAAAAGTGCAATGCTAAGAAGCAGGTGCTGATGTAGAAGCTGCAGCAAGTTATCCAGAAAACATGGCTAAGATAATTGATGAAAGTGGCTACATAAAAAACAGATTTTCTTTTTTTTTAATATGAAAATTATTGTGAAATGGGTTTCCATAAAACACCCAGTGGTCATCCCAACAGGTGCCATCCTCAATGCCCATCACCCACATTCCCCTCCCTCCCACCCCCCTATCAACCCTCGGTTTATTCTCAGTTTTTAAGAGTCTCTTATGGTTTGGCTCCCTCCCTCTCTAACTTTTTTTTTTCCCTTCCCCTCCTCCATGGTCTTCTGTTAAGTTTCTCAGGATCCACATAAGAGTGAAAACATATGGTATCTGTCCTTCTCTGTATAACTTATTTAACTTAGCATAACACTCTCCAGTTCCATCCACATTTCTACAAAAGGCCAGATTTCATTCTTTCTCGTTGCCACGTAGTACTCCATTGTGTATATAAACCACAATTTCTTATCCATTCATCAGTTGATGGACATTTAGGCTCTTTCCATGATTTGGCTATTGTTGAAAGTGCTGCTATAAACATTGGGGTACAAGTGCCCCTATGCATCAGTACTCCTGTATCCCTTGGGTAAATTCCTAGCAGTGCTATTGCTGGGTCATAGGGTAGGTCTATTTTTAATTTTTTGAGGAACCTCCACACTGTTTTCCAGAGTGGCTGCACCAGTTTGCATTCCCACCAACAGTGCAAGAGGGTTCCCGTTTCTCCACATTCTCTCCACCATCTATAGTCTCCTGATTTGTTCATTTTAGACGCTCTGACTGGTTTGAGGTGGTATCTGAGTGTGGTTTTGATTTGTATTTCCCTAATGAGGAGTGACATTGAGCATCTTTTCATGTGCCTGTGGGCCATCTGGAAGTCTTCTTTAGAAAAGTGTCCATTTGTGTTTTGTGCCCATTTCTTCACTGCATTATTTGTTTTTCAGGTGTGGAGTTTGGTG
Organism: Prionailurus viverrinus; assembly: GCF_022837055.1. Classification (NCBI taxonomy): domain Eukaryota; kingdom Metazoa; phylum Chordata; class Mammalia; order Carnivora; family Felidae; genus Prionailurus; species Prionailurus viverrinus. The sequence goes on along the minus strand of NC_062561.1, from coordinate 185,754,944 downwards.
AGTTCTTTATAGATTTTGGATACTAGCCCTTTGTCCGATATGCCATTTGCAAATATCTTTTCCCTTTCCATTGGTTGCTTTTTAGTTTTGTTGATTGTTTCCTTTGCTGTGAAGAAGCTTTTTATCTTCATAAGGTCCCAATAGTTCATTTTTGCTTTTAATTCCCTTGCCTTTGGAGATGTGTCAAGTAAGAAATTGCTGCAGCTGAGGTCAAGTTTTTTTCCTGCTTTCTCCTCTAGGGTTTTGATGGTTTCCTGTCTCACATTCAGGTCCTTTATCCATTTTGAGTTTGTTTTTGTGAATGGTGTGAGAAAGTGGTCTAGTTTCAACCTTCTGCATGTTGCTGTCCAGTTCTCCCAGCACCATTTGTTAAAGAGACTGTCTTTTTTCCATTGGATATTCTTTCTTGCTTTGTCAAAGATGAGTTGGCCATACGTTTGTGGGTCTAGTTCTGGGGTTTCTATTCTATTCCATTGGTCTATGTGTCTGTTTTTGTGCCAATACCATGCTGTCTTGATGATGACAGCTTTGTGGTAGAGACTAAAGTCTGGGATTGTGAAGCCTCCTGCTTTACTCTTCTTCAAAATTCCTTTGGCTATTCGGGGCCTTTTGTGGTTCCATACGAATTTTAGGATTGCATATTCTAGCTTCGAGAAGAATGCTGGTGCAATTTTGATTGGGATTGCATTGAATGTGTAGATAGCTTTGGGTAGTATTGACATTTTAACAATATTTATTCTTCCAATCCATGAGCACGGAATGTCTTTCCATTTCTTTATATCTTCTTCAACTTCCTTCATAAGCTTTCTATAGTTTTCAGCATACAGATCTTTTACATCTTCGGTTAGGTTTATTCCTAGGTATTTTATGCTTTTTGGTGCAATTGTGAATGGGATCAGTTTCTTTATTTGTCTTTCTGTTTCTTCATTATTAGTGTATAAGAATGCAACTGATTTCTGTACATTGATTTTGTATCCTGCGGCTTTGCTGAATTCATGTATCAGTTCTGGCAGACTTTTGGTTGAGTCTATTGGGTTTTCCATGTATAATATCATGTCATCTGCAAAAAGTGAAAGCTTGACTTCATCTTTGCCAATTTTGATGCCTTTGATTTCCTTTTGTTGTCTGATTGCTGATGCTAGCACTTCCAACACTATGTTAAACAACAGCAGTGAGAGTGGACATCCCTGTCGTGTTCCTGATCTCAGGGGGAAAGCTCTCAGTTTTTCCCCATTGAGGATATTAGCTGTGGGCTTTTCATAAATGGCTTTTATGATCTTTAAGTATGTTCCTTCTATCCCGACTTTCTCGAGGGTTTTTATTAAGAAAGAATGCTGAATTTTGTCAAATGCTTTTTCTGCATCAATTGACAGGATCATATTGTTCTTTTCTTAATGTGATGTATCACACTGATTGATTTGCAAATGTTAAACCATCCCTGCATCCCAGGAATGAATCCCACTTGATCATGGTGAAAAATTCTTTTTATGTACTGCTGAATTCGATTTGCTAGTATCTTACTGAGAATTTTTGCATCCGTATTCATCAGGGATATTGGCCTGTAGTTCTCTGTTTTTGCTGGGTCTCTGATTTAGGAATCAAAGGAATGCTGGCTTCATAGAATAAGCCTGGAAGTTTTCCTTCCCTTTCTATTTTTTGGAACAGCTTGAGAAGGATAGGTATTATCTGTGCTTTAACTGTCTGATAGAATTCCCCAGGGAAGCCATCTGGTCCTGGACTCATTTGTTGGGAGATTATTGATAACTGATTCAATTTATTCACTGGTTATGGGTCTGTTAAAGTTTTCTAGTTCTTCCTGTTTGAGTTTTGGAAGTATGTTGGTGCTTAGGAATTTATCCATTTCTTCCAGGTTGTCCAGTTTTTTGGCATATAATTTTTTATAGTATTCCCTGATACTTGCTTGTATTTCTGAGGGATTGGTTGTAATCATTCCATTAGCATTCATGATTTTATCTATTTGGGTCATCCCCCTTTTCTTTTTGAGAAGCCTGGCTAGAGTTTTATCAATTTTGTTTATTTTTTCAAAAAACCAACTCTTGGTTTCATTGATCTGCTCTACAGTTTTTTTGGGTTAATGTTTATTTCTGCTCTGATCTTTATTATTTCTCTTCTTCTGCTGTGTTTAGGCTGCCTTTGCTGTTCTGCTTCTATTTCCTTTAGGTGTGCTGTTTGACTTTGTCTTTGGGATTTTTCTTGTATCTTGACATAGGCCTGGATTGCAATTATTTTCCTCTCAGGATTGCCTTCACTGGATCCCAAAGTGATTGGATTATGGTATTTTCATTTTAATTTGTTTCCATGTATTTTTTAATTTCTTCTCTAATTGCCTGGTTGACCCATTCATTCTTTAGTAGGGTGATCTTTAACCTCCATGCTTTTGGAGGTTTTCCAGACTTTTTCCTGTGGTTGATTTCAAGTTTCATAGCATTATAATCTGAAAGTGTGCATGGTATGATCTCAATTGTTTTATACTTGTGAAGGGCTATTTTGTCACCCAGTATGTGATCTATCTTGGAGAATGTTCCATGTGCACTCGAGAAGAAAGTCTTTTCTGTTGCTTTGGGATGCAGAGTTCTAAATATATCTGTCAAGTCCATCTGATCCAATGTATCATTCAGAGCCCTTGTTTCTTTATTGATCCTGTGTCTAGATGATCTATTCATTGTTGTAAGTGGAGTATTAAAATCCCCTGCAGTTACCACATTCTTATCAATAAGGTTGCTTACATTTGTGATTGTTTTATATATTTGGAGGCTTCTGTATTTGGCGCATAGACCTTTATAATTGTTAGCTCTTCCTGATGGATAGCCCCTGTAATTATTATATAATGCCCTTCTTCATCTCTTGTTACAGCCTTTAATTTAAAGTCTAGTTTGTCTGATATAAGTTGGCTACTCCAGCTTTCTTTTGGCTTCCAGGAGCATGATAGATAGGTCTCCATCCCCTCTCTTTCAAGCTGAAGATGTCCTCATGTCTCAAATGAGTCTCTTGTAGACAGCAAGTAGATGGGTCTTGTTTTTTTATCCATTCTGATACCCTATGTCTTTTGGTTGGAGCATTTAGTCCATTTACCTTCAGTGTTGTTATTGAAAGATATGGGTTTAGACTCATTGTGATGTCTGTAGTTTTCATGCTTGTAGTGATGTCTCTGGTACTTTGTGGTCCTTGCAACATTTCACTCACAGAATCCCCTTAGGATCTCTTGTAGGGCTGGCTTAGTGGTGATGAATTCCTTCAGTTTTTTTTTGTTTGGGAAGACCTTTATTTCTCCTTCTATTCTGAATGACAGACTTCCTGGATAAAGGATTCTCGGCTGCATATTTTTTTCTGTTCATCACATTGAAGATTTCCTGGTATTCCTTTCTGGCCTGCCAAGTTTCAGTAGATAGGTCTGCCACTAGTCTTATGGATTTCCCTTTGTAGGTTAGAGCCTGTTTATCCCTAGCTGCTTTCAGAATTTTCTCTTTATCCTTGTATTTGCCAGTTTCACTATGATATGTCATGCAGAAGATCGATTCAAGTTACATCTGAAGGGAGTTCTCTGTGCCTCTTGGATTTCAATGCCTTTTTCCTCCCCTAGATCAGGGAAGTTCTCAGCTTTGATTTGTTCAAGTACACCTTCAGCTCCTTTCTCTCTCTCTTCCTTTTCTGGAATTTGTATTATACAGATATTGTTCTGTTTGATTGCATCACTTAGTTCTCTAATTCTCCCCTCATACTCCTGGATTTTTTTATCTCTTTTTTTTCTCAGCTTCCTGTTTCCATAATTTTATCTTCTAATTCACCTATTCTCTCCTCTGCCTCTTCAATCCATGCTATGGCAGCCTCATTTTATTTTGCACCTCATTTATAGTATTTTTTAGCTCCTAATGACTATTTCTTAGTCCCTTGATCTCTGTAGCAATAGATTCTCTGCTGTCCTCTATACTTTTTTCAAGCCCAGCAATTAATTTTATGACTGTTATTCTAAATTCTTGTTCTGTTTTATTGCTTAAATCATTTTTGATCAATTTGTTAGCTGTCGCTACTTCCTGGAGTTTCTTTTGAGGAGAATTCTTCTGTTTTGTAATTTTGGGTAGTTCTTGGGGTGGTTCCAAACTGCAGGGTACTTCCCCTGTGCTGTCCAGAGTAATTTGTGTTCATGGGCGGGGCTGCAGTCAGACCTGATATCTGCCCCCAACCCACTGCTGGGCCACAGTCAGACTGGTGTGTACCTTACCTTCCCCTCTCCCAGGGGTAGGACTCACTGTGGAGTGGTGTGGCCCCTGTCTGGGCTACTTCCCCACTGCCAGGATTGTGGTGCTGCTTCAATGGGATCTGGTGTATTAGCCAGGGTGGATCACAAGGTGCACGGGGCGGGAGGGGCAGGCTTAGCTTGCTTTGCCATTGATGGTTCCCTGTGGCAGGGGCTCTGCAGCACCGGGAGGGAGGCAGACCCATCAGAGGGATGGATCCACAGAGGCACAGCCTTGGGTATTTGCGCAGTGCAAGGAAGTTCGGTGATGAGAACTGGTTCCCTCTGGAATTTTGGTTAGGGGATGGGAGAGGGAGATGCTGCTTCCCAGCACCTTTTTTCCCCCGCCGAGCTGAGCTCTGTCTTCCGGGGCTCAACAACTCTCCCTCCCAGTGTCCTCTCGCCCTCCCATTCTCTGAGCAGAGCTGTTGACTTTTAACAGCCCTGCTGGCTGTCAGAACTCATGGAGTCCAGCCCCTCCGTTTTTGTGAGCCAGACTCAGGGGCTCTGCCTTGCCAGGCAGGCTGCCCCTCCACCGCCTCAGCTCCCTCCTACCAGTCCGTGTCATGTGCACCACCTCTATGCCCTTCCTACCCTCTTCTGTTGGCCTCTTGTTTACGCTTGGCTCCGGAGAGTCTGTTCTGCTAGTCTTCTGGCGGTTTTCTGGGTTACTTAGGCAGATGTGGGTAGAATCTAAGCCATCAGCCAGATGCAGTGAGCCCAGCATCTTCCTATGCCACCATCTTTCCTACTAAACAACAGATTTTCCATGTAGATGCAAACAGCCTTATATTAGAAGAAGATGACATCTAGGACTTTGATAGCTAGAGAGAAGTCAAGGCCTGGATTCAAAGCTTCAAAGATGAGACTGACTCTTTTGTTAGGTGCTAATGCAGCTAGTGACTTTAAACTGAAGTCAGTACACATTATCATTCTGACAATTCTAGGACCCTTAAGAATTATGCTAAATCTACTCTGTCCTATACATGGAACAACCAAACCTGAATAACAGAATATCCATTGACAACATGGTTTTACTCAGTATTTCAAACCTGCTTTTGAGATCTGCTCAGAAGAAAAGATTTCTTTCAAAATACAACTGCTCATGGACAATGCACCAGGCCATCCAAGAGCTCTGATGGAGTTGTACAGTGAGATTAATGTTTATATAAACTTAGTTGATAAAGCAGCACCAGTTTCAGACAATGAACTCCAATTTTGAAAGAAGTTTTACTGTGGGTAAACACTATCAAACAGTTTTGCATGCTACAGAGAATTGGTTTGTGAAAGGAAGAGTCAATTGATGTGACCAATTTAATTGTCTTATTTTAAGAAATTGCCACAGTCACCCATCCTTCAGCAACCACCACTCTGACTAGTCAGCAGACATCAAAATTAAGGCAAGACCCTCCACCAGCAAAAAGATTGTGATTCTCTGAATGTTCAGATGATAAGGAGCATTTTTAGCAATGTAGTATTTTTCTAATTAAGGTATGTACATTGTTTTTTATACCTAAGGCTATTACACACTTAATGGACTACAGTATAGTGTAGAAATACATTTTATATGCATTGGGCAACTGGACAATTCATTTAATTCATTTTGTTGTCATATTTACTTTATTGTGGTGACCTGGTACCAAACACACAGTGTCTCTATGATATGCCTATAGTCCGTGCCTCTTTAGATTTAACAATCCACACATGGCTTTCTTCTGTCTTCATCCTTTTCTGCTACTGATTCCTTCTGAGTTTAGCTTCCTCTTCCATGAAGTACATCCTGTAATGGTTCTTATAGTAAACTGTTCTCTTCTGCTCTCTCTCTCTTATTTTTGACTAAAAATTGTTTCATTTTTTTCCTCATTCTAGAAAAACAATTAAGAGTAATAATTGTCCATAATTTATTTTAATACTTAAATATATTTTGGACTTAATTGTTGCTACTGAAAATTTTATTAAAGATATCATTCTCATTTTTTTTAAAGAGTAGTCTCTTTCTCTTTTGCCACTTTTAAGACTTATTCTTTGTTTTTATATTCAGTATATCCAAGTGTGGATTTTGTTTTACTGTATTTTGTATGTTTTCTCAGGCTAAAGTTATTACATTTAGTAATAATAACTCATTTATGGTTATGAGAAATTCTCAGTTGTAATCTTTGATATATCACCTTTCCCCATTTTTTTTTTGGATTCTATTCTTTGTATACTCCTATTAAATATGTATTAGACCTTCTCATTTTTATCCTCTATATCTCTTAACTTTTCTTCCAAATGTTCTTCTATTTTTTTTAAGTTTTTAAAATGTTTATTTTTTTTTGAGAGAGAGAGAGAGGCAGACTGCAAGTGGGGGAGGGGCAGAGAGAGAGGGAGAGACAGAATCCAGAGCAGGCTCCAGTCTCTGAGCTGTCAGCACAGAGCCTGACGCAGGGCTTGAACCCACTAACTGTGAGATCATGACCTGAGCCAAAGTCTGATGCTTAAGTGACTGAGCCACCCAGGCACCCCCCAAATGTTCTTCTATTTATGTGTGCTTACTCCTAGGTATTTTTTTTAACCTATATGGTTTACTAAATCTGTTTTCAATGATTTTATTTTATTTTCAGAAGCTTGTTTCTTTTTTCAATTTTACCAGGGGTTTTGTTTTGTTTTAGTATTTTTTGAAAACTGTAACTTAAACCTTCAGTTTTCTTTTCTCATGAGTATAATTATTTCAATATATTTAAGTCTGGGGGCACCTGGGTGGCTCATCAGTTAAGCATCTGACTTCAGCTCAGATCATGCTCTTGTGGTTCATGAGTTCAAGCCTTGCGTCAGCCTCTGTGCTGACAGCTTGGAGCCTGGAGCCTGCTTCAGATTCTGTGTCTCCCTTTCTTTCTCTGCCCCTCCCCTACTAGCTCTCTCTCTCTCTCTCTCTCTCTCTCTCTCAAGAATAAGTAAACATGAAAAAGATTAAGAAAACACACACACACACAAATATTTAAGTCTGTAGCTTTATTATGTGAAGTTTCATGTGTTTGTTGAGGCTGCTGACTTTATTAATGATCTGTTGTTTCCTTGAGCTTCCTGCAACTTTTGTGTTCTACATGTAGGCTTAATGTTAGAAGGCCTTATCTGTAATAATTCATCTTTTAAGGAGGTTTACATTTATTTACCTCTCAAATACCTGTAATGATCATCACTGCCCTTCTAATGTTAATATTTCAGCTAGGTAGGGTCTATATCAAGCAAATAGTTTAAATCTGAACTTCTGGCTTATGAATTTTCAAAGAAGACTTTTTTTTTTCTTTCCCATCATAATTCAACCTTAAATTTGTTTCTCACCTCCTTGTTTTATTTGTGGAATAGTAACTCATTTAATAGCATTTTACTGATATAGTAACTATTGAAATGTCTTACCTTCTTCTGAGAATCTATATAGTAATATTTCTTCTTCTGTATCATCATGATCATTAAATCCACAGTCCCTTGGTCTTGGTGATGAGAGCAGAAACACTCCATACATCTTCTGTGGAGTCAGCTCATGTGCCAGCCCCTTTGCTTTCCAGTTTTCTTTTAGTTTTTGTCCCTGGGAGATCCAAAGGCAGGTACAAAACATATACACGTAGGTATGCTTTTGAAGGACTGCTTGTTATATTTCTTCTAGAATTTCTTTGTAATTTATAACTGAAAATTTGTAGTCAACCGTACTATAGAAGTCAAAATCCATGGTCATGGTTACATAAATCCCAAACTAAATGGGCTACCTTGCATAAAGCAAGTTCTTAGTCAAAAGAGGTATATGCAGAAGGCAAAGGGCCACTTCACTGGAAATATATAGAGGGTTGAACAAATTACTTTCAATTCTGAGATTCTTTGACAGAAATCTTGCTATAAAATTCATTAAAAGAAGATATCCCAGTCACTGGTATGCTAGGAAAGAGACTGAAATAAATACACAGAAAACCCAAAAGCCCTATTTGTAGTTCTTGGTAATTTCTTTGGTGTAAATACTCTCCCAAATGGCTGATTTCAAAACTATCTATAGTTTACCAACTAACTCTCAACTTTCCTGAAAACTAATAATTGGTTCTCGGAAGACAGTGTGAGCCAGCTCTAGCATATTACCACAACTTAATCAGCATTCATGGACAGTTTCTGTGGTAGATATGGCATTTTCACTCTCTCTTGGTTCTAGGTCTCTGTGTCCTAGTTTGTTGGTTTCTTGGTATAGAAAAGAGAAATACTAAGTTTAATTTTCAGGTTATGCTTCAGAACAGGGATCAGCAAACTTTTTCTGTACAGCACGTGGTAATAAACATTTTAGAGTTTGCTGGCTACATACAGTGTCTTTTGCATAATCCTCTTCTTTTACCTACTTTTTTATTCTTTTTAAACAACTCTTTAAATACGTAACGACCATTCCATAGCATGCCTTTAGCTGGATTTGATCCAGGACTATAGTTTGCTGATCTTTGACAACTCTACAAGCTTATGATTATTGCTGCCTTAAAACACACTTTGTTGAAGTTTCTAAGAAAGGATAAGAGAATCACAGTCTCTTTTTCCTAGCTTCTTGAATCATTTCTACAGATACCAAACCAAGAAGTTTTCGCTGGCATCATTGTGCTGGGACACTCTATTTTGATTCTGATTCTTTGAAGCTGTCTTTACAATAATTGAATACACATGTCACTGGAGGGAAAAGATTTAAGTTCTAGAATTTTCTTTTCAAGGTATCTTTGAGATATTTGTTTTTGTTCCCCTTGTGACACTTTTTGAAGGCTTCCCAAATAAACCAAAACATTAGAGTATATGGATTATTTTGTCCTTATCCAAATGCTTGAAGTTATTAATTTTTCTTTGTATAAAAATGTTTTTACATCTTTCCAAACAGGACTTAAGCTTACTTCCAGTGGTAGGTAAGACTTGAAACCCCATGGCTTAACTACTTTATATTATTTTAAGGACTGTAGAAATTGATGGATTATCATCATGAAAATGAAAACAGTTTTCACAGAACTACTTTGCTTAGAGAATTGAGCCTTTCAAAGCATATCCCCTCCTCAAACACCAAGTATTATGTGGTTTAAGCTCCTGTTATTTCTGCAAAGAGCTTAAAAGACTGACTGACCAGCGTGAAAAAGCAGTAGAGTATTAATTGAACAGATTTGAAATAATCGAATTCTACATTTGTTAAGAACATAATAAAGGATGTTATCAAAGTTTCACATGTGGATATACCATTCCCAAAACTGCTTATGAAAATAATAGACTTTGATGCTAAGAATGAAAAAAATATATGCTTAAAAAATTCATTAGGAAACTCCCATAAAAATGAATCATAGACATTTTTGCCTTATTATAGAAATACCTTCTGACAGGCTGCAGTTATCAGTTTCTAGATTTGTGTATCATTGAAGCAAAATTGACGAAGATACAGGGTATTATAGATTGAATGCAGAAAATTCCATCTCCTAACAGAAGTCAAAAATAGAAATGAGATCAAATAAGAGAAAGAGGGCAACTGGGAGAAGGAAAATGGAAAAGAAAAATGTTTTTCTTTTATCTATGAAATGAGTCTAGGCAGCAGAATGGAGATGGTTGTCAGGATAAACAACAAGAAATCAGAGTTGAAGGCACATTATATATACTCTTTGTTAACTGATCACTGTGCTAGTTTATTGTAACTCAAATTTAGTCATCGCAATTTTTCAGTTGATAACTATTTGGTGTAAACTGTTATTTGAGCAGTTAAGAAATTTAATTTTTTTAAATGAGCAAAACCTTTAGGTAAAAATCAATACTTCCATAATTCTGACAATTATGCTGAATTTGTTAATCTCTTAAAATCTCATCAGAAGATTTTGCTACTACTGCTTTGGTGAATACTGAGAAGTAAACATCTATTTTTTGAGTGATGATGATAATCCACATAACATGTATATTCTAAAACAAAAAGCAAATTCTACATGTCACCAATGGCTGCCTTATGGAAGGCTGTCTCTAGGTTATCACACATGGATGGCTAAATTCTATGGTTATTACTCCTATTTGTGATAAAAGAATGAGCTAGTTTACCTTTTAAATACTATGGCATGTAAGGAAGGTATTCATCCATTCAAAGAGCAAATGTTTAATGATCACCTCTTTGTTCTAAGCATTAGGAATAAAGCAGTGAATAAAACAGTCCATGCTTTCATGGAGCTTGTAATCAAATGTAAGGGTTAGAAAGGAAGAGACAATGAACAGAGAACACACATACAGTAAATCAGTTGGTGATAAGAGCTAGAAAGAAAAAGAAGAGTAAAGAGTATAGAGAAAGAATATGGTTGTGACTTTATATAAATTGTTAGAGATGTCCTATCAGATATAATATTTCAGCAAAGCTTTGAAAGATGGTGTGATGATTAATTTTCTGTGTCAGCTTGATTGGGTCATGGGATGCCTACATATTTGGGCAAACATTATTTTGGGTGTTTCTGTGAGAGTGTTTTTGGATGAGATTAACATTTGAATTAGTAGCTTGAATAAAACAAATTGCCTTCCCTAATGTTGGTGGGTCTCATTCATTCAACTGAAGGCCTGAATAGGACAAAAAGGTGACCTTCCTATAAATAAGGGGGAACTCCTTATGCCTGACTGCCTTTAATCTGAGACATGGTTTTTTTTTTTCCTGCTTTCAGACTCAAATGAAATATTGGCCCTTGCGGGGTCTTGAATCAGCATTTTGTACATATTATGTATACATCCTATTAGTTCTGTTTTCCTGGGGAACCTTGACTATCAGAGACTGTGAGCAAATGTGACTTTTGGATCTGGACAGGAAGATAGTTGAAGGCAGGGAGAAAACAGTACGTAGGCCCTGAGTGAGTCAGGGGGCAAAGTGGTGATGTGAGATTGTGTGGAGGTAGATGAGGCAAAGCCACATGGATCCCATAGATCGTGGTAAGGGGCTTAGTTTTAATTTTTAATAATAAGGTAGGCCTTAGGGGTATTTTGACTAGAGAGTTAATATGATGGATTTATGTTTTTAAATGAATCCCTTTGGCTCTTATTTTCTGAAATGGGGAAGACTATGGGAGCAATATGTGTGAGCTATCGTGAATAAAGTTAAGTGTTTGGTTCTGCATATGTGACTTATGAAAAATTTTGGTAGATAGCCAGTCACTATAATATAACCAGCTGATGAAAATATTTCTGAATATGAGGGTGGTTGATGCTAGAGAAGTACAAAGATGGTATTTAAAATGTGAGACTTGATGATGATAGAGTTTACTGTGGACCAGGAACAATTTTAATTCTCATAACAACCTTATAAGGTAGGCATTATTAATATTTCCATTTTATAGATGAGGATGTTGAGGCATAGGAGGTTATGTCTCTCCCCTATAATCCACTTATACTTAGTAAGTGGTGCAGTTGTAATGTAAATTCAAGTAAAATGACTTCCACAATTATGCTGTAATGCTTTCCCTGTGAGATTCTCTAAAGAATTTTCTTAGGGTAATCCAGGAAACAAAGGTCAGTAAAATGAAGAAGACCCTTCAAACAAGACCTAGAAGGAACACAGTGAACTCAAAAGAGACTCAGAAAATGTTGTCTAGGAAGCCAAGTAAGAAGCATATTTCAAATGAGTGAATCATCCAGTCACACGCTCCTTCTGGGGTATATGTGATGAAGATTTAGAAGGACCATTTGATTTTCCAATATGGCATCTCTTGTTAAGCTCAACTGTAGATATTTCAAAAGAAAACAGGCCTTGTCTTGGTTTCTAAATACCATTTTCCACTAAAAGGAACAAACCAGGGCTCCTTAGAGAAAGAAATATCTGATTCCAGATACAAAGAGTACAAGATGAACCTGGAATATCATGTAGCAGAAAGTGAGGGTGTACTCGGTGATTGATATTTTCAAAAGAGATGTGTATAAGTTTGAAGAGACACTTACTAGCCAAATCTTGGACAGTTTGAGCATCAACATAAAGAATGAAGATGACAGTAAAGGATTTTAACCTGTTGAATAACATGAATCCATGAATCCAAACTTAGGATAATAAATAAATAAATAAATGAAAGAAGAATCTCCTCACAATTATCAAGTTATCATTTGGACATTGTAATAATAACAATTGGCTCAGACAAGAATTCTTAATAGCTATAAAAACCAATGGGTGAAAGTTAAAGGAGTAATACAATATTTATGTAGATAAATGTATTACATGTATTACATACATTTATCTCCTCATAAGAGACTTATCAATTACAAAGGATAAAATAACTAACGTTGCAGTAGAGAATTACTTCAGACACCACTTTAACCAACTCATCCCAGTTATGGGACCAGTCAGTAGCATATACCTCCTGATCTGATGTTTTAAGAACTTTACATCACCTTGTCACCTCTGAGATGCTCCTGCCAGCAGTCCATAATATGAATGAGGAAACATCACACAAATCCAAATTGAGGGACATTCTTCAATAATTGGACTCTTTAAAAATATCAAAGGCTTGAAATATAAAGGCTCAATAACCTCTCAGATTAAAGGAGACTGAAGTCACATGACAATGCAATGTGTAGTCCTGGATATTCTTTTGCTGTAAATATTATTACAAAGATAATTGGTAAAATCACTATAAAGTCTGTGGGTTGGAGAATAGTCCTGTTTCATTGTTATTTTTCATCTTTTAATAATTTGATATGTCTTAAAACATATTTGATAGGCTTTAACATGACTGAAACTGGCAGTGTATCTAGGTGGGCATTCCTTATGCTTGCTACATGTTAAATATCACTATTGTAAACATTGTAATATCTGTTGAGATTAACTACAAATGAAAATCTGTTCATATTATCATCAAGCATATTGAGTATCTGCTTTTCACATCAGACATGCCCTGGGCCTCAAGGATATCAAACATATACAATGGAGTCATTTACTGTCAAGAGATTTAACACTTTATTTAGGAAAAAGGGATGTACATATGGAAATTTAAATGTCAATGCAAAATAACATATAGTAAGTGCTGAATAAATGGTGCATGTATACAGCATGATAACATTTTAGATAAAGGAGTTAGGCAAAGAAATGAGGAACAAGTGGAAGAAATGGACAATGAAATCCAACTCTGCTTAGTATGTGGAATTAGCTAAGTTACTTATCTGTTCTAAGCCTGAGTTTGTTCACTTGTGACATTGAATAATAATGATGCCTGCTTTATAGTTGTTGGCCCTCTTCATGCGCCACAATGTCCTCCATGAGGGCAAGGTCCACATCAGCCTCTGTCAGTATTGTATTCCCATAGTGTAGGTGCTTGATATGTGGATTAAAATAATGAAATTTATGAAAATTAGAAATTATTTTTAAAATTTGATGTTTTAATAATGAGGATGAGGATTCTGCTATAATGAGGATATTCTAAGAACAGTATCTGGTAGATAATAAGAAAAATAACTATGTATTGAGAAGCTGATATCATTACCATCACCAAACTCTGACACTATCTGTGGAAGTCTTGAAGAAAGGGTGATGCTTCTAAATGCAGAAGAGAGGAGTGAACAGACAGGAAGAATGGCATAAGCAGAGTTCCCAAACGACGGTGACATCTTGTTCTTGCAACAATAAGTACAGAATTTGACTTAGAGAGTTTATCCAGTGTAGCAATGGAGGATAAATTTAGAGCGGTAAGTAGGCTTGACTTGTCAAATCTTGTGTTCTAAGCGAGGAGATTGGACTTTATCCAGGGTCTAGTGAGGAAGCATTAGATTCTGAGTAGGAGGTGATAAATCCTAAGCATTAGGAAGATTAATTTAATAATCAAATAGTGAAGTTATCAGAAGTACAACAAATAGCTAGGACACTATTGAAACAACATTTCATTATTTTAATGTAGCTACAGCTACCTGCTATTAGATATATGTGAAGTTTTTATATTTTGCTAATAACAATTTCTTTTTAAAAACTGTCTTTATTATATATAATTATCTTGCCAAAGACTGAGGTGTATATGACAGAAAGCATGCCAGGCAAATCTTGACAGCAGTTTACCCTAAAGGCTAAGGTGGATTATGTGCAACTCCTAGCATCCTTTTATTTATTTTAATTGCAACTGAGACATTCAAGACATTTCCACCAACCACTATATTGATAACCATCATAGTTACGGTTACCTGGAAGCAACAGATATGCCCAAGGAAACTTATTACTTTATAAAAAGTTCATCTCTTAGTGTCTTCCAGACATGATGAAACATTTAGGGTCTTGGTTATGTCTCAAGAGTATAGCAGGGGTATAGTAAATGGACTTAGAAAATGCAAAATTGCTATATTTCAGCTGGTTGCCATAAGTCATCTGTTACATGCTGACTGCACCCATAAAATACCTCAATTTTGTATATATCCTTAGGGAATGCCTCCCTGCCACATACAAATAAGAAAGAGATTGGTTTGGGAAAGTTGTAACAGATGATCAAGCAAGGTGGTAAATGCAAGACGAATGCAGAAACTGGGAACTCCCTATCATACAAATGTTTTCCTAGTCTTGCCTATTTAGAAGGTGGGGCCGACAGAAGTCCTATCAGAAACTCCTGTTATGTTTCAAAGGCCCTCACTGGATTTTTTTTTTTTTTGTAAATGCCTATTATGACCTAAATTATTTAGTTGGTTCATTTTTCTGTACTTACAAAATTATACAACCTATCTGTGTTACATTACCAATGGAATAATTGGATTAATTGGATATTTTCATGTGAAGTTGTTTAGGCACAAAGTTAACTGAGCCACATGCTATGAAGAATATGGGGAACATTAATAAAAATAACAAAAACAAAACCCCTAGAAATATTATATTCACACCACTAACTGCTTATACATTTCAAATTGCAATTAGAGGAAGAAGTTTATTTTATTTTTTTAAAGATTTTTTTTTTTTTAATTTTGAGAGAGAGCGAGAACACAAGAAGGGAAGGGGAAGAGAAAGTGGGGACGGAAGATCCAAAGCAGGCTCCACGCTGACAGCAGTGAGCTGGATGCTGAGTTCGAACTCACAAGCCACCAGATCATGACCTGAGCCCAAGTCAGACTTTCAACCAACTGAGCCATCCAGGTGCCCCAGAGAAAAAGTTTACATTATAGCATTTCCTTTCCTTCCACCACTTTACATGTGCAAAATATGTGTCTGATATGACTCTCTTTTCTAGAACTATGTATTCACCTTGAGTTTTAATTTTACCTCGATTGTCTAGAAAGAATGTTAGACTTCTGTAGTTTTAATTAATTTGAATTCATTTCCTGTAAGGGACAATAACATATAGTAAATTCATATTTTAATATACATTTTCCCTCTATGAGAAAACCCTTGTGAATATAGTTTAAAGACTATGCTATACTGAACTCTTCTGTGAGATGGGTCTGGGGTCTGGGGTAGAAAACACAGCTATTGTATGCTTATTTTAAAGACCTCTCTCAAGGTAGCCAGTTGCAGGGGGGCTCAGGTTTGGAGGCAGAGGTGAGAATTCCTGGATAGCACATTTTGGGCTTGGTAGAGAGTGACATTCTTGCACGGGACTTAAGTTTCTTTTCTTTTTTCTTTTTTCTTTTCTTTTCTTTTCTTTTCTTTTCTTTTCTTTTCTTTTCTTCTTTTCTTTCTTCTTTCCTTTTCATTTTTCTTTTACTTTATTTTCTTGGTAATTAAAATATAATTGTTAATATATTTTTTATTAATATAATTTATTGTCAAACTGGCTTACATGCAACACCCATTGCTCATCCCAATAAGTGCCCTCCTCAGTGCCCTTCACCCGTTTTCCCCTCTCACCCACCCTCCCATCAACCCTCAGTTTGTTCTCTGTATTTAAGAGTCTCTTGTGGTTTGCCCCCTCCCTCTCTGTTTGTAACTATTTTTTCCCCCTTCCCTTCCTCCATGGACTTCTGTTCATTTTCTCAAGAACCACATACTGGTGCAGTCACTCTTGAAAACAGTGTGGAGGTTCCCCAAAAAACTAAAAATAGAGCTACCCTATGACCTAGCAATAGCACTACTAGGGACTTAAATTTCAAGTCTGCAGTAGGTGATAGGTGAGTTAAGAGCCTTAAGGGAGGTGATTTGTCACTGAATGTCAAGTGCAACTCTTCAAAGGGACTAAGCAGGGGAAGTGGAAAGATACCATATGATATGCCATGTTTGTTCAGGAGGATACTAAATGAGAAGTTCTGAAGTGGAGTTGTGGATTTAGAACTGGTTTTACCACTTACCTGGAGTCTTGATGAAACATGCCACAGTGGTCATGTTTTCTTTCCCTGGGAGGAGAATGATAAGGTCTTGCTCTTTTGCAGGGATGGTTTTTAGGAAGCTTGCTTTTGCCATTGCTGTTATTTTTGTTTCTATCTTTATAAAAGGTGCCATGGTGGCAGATGTCTGGAGAAGTCCAACAATTTGGCACTTATGGAATATTATATTTCTAAGGTACTTTATTATTTTTTACATCTTAGCAGAAAAATCAATATTAAGAAGACAGTTTCTTCTATTAACTCACATTAGTGGTTACACACATGTGTTGTTATATCAGTAGCCACATAACAGCAATTTTTTTAACCTATCTCAACAGTGTGCAAGTCTGTAATTATACAAAGAGTATATAAAATGTAAAGGTACATGTTAATAACTTTATTCAGCATTGTGTTTATTGATGGGGCAAGTGCATATTAAAATCATGTACTTTTACTTGAGAGTTTATGGAATTACAAAAACTTTATCTTCTCTCCTATCATCTTATACATACTGGGAATTCTACCACTAGAAGTATATTCATTTGTGATATTAATTACTTTTTTTTCAAGTATTTTGTTAGGATACAATTAAAATAGTAATAAACACCAGAACATTTCCTTTAAGGCAGGAGTGGCAGAGCCCCTACAAAGGCTCTGACTACAAATTTTATATTAAACATATTAATGATACTTCATAATTTTGCCTTTATTCCTCACTGCCCTTGGAATCAAGGTGTCTGTCTCTATCATCTATCTATCTATCTGTCTATCTATCTATCTATCTATCTATCTATCTATCATCTATCCAAAAAGTGTGTGTGTCTCCAGAATTTGTCTTTTGAAACCTTGGTCCAATGTGATGTTATCAGGAGATGGGACCTTCTGGAGGCTCCACTCTCATGAATGGGATTAGTGCTCTTCTAAGAATAGGCCAAAGAGCTACCTTGCTCTTTTTCTTTGACATAAGGACACAGCAAGAAGACTTCCTGTAAACCAGGAAGAGCACCCCCCATGAGAACCCAGCCATGCTGGCACCTGGATGTTGGAATTCCAGCCTCCAGAATGTGAGAAGTAAATGATTGTTGTTTGAGCCAACCAGGCTGTCATAATTTGTTATAGCAGTTCGGACTAAGACAACATATCCATTAGCAGCACCTCAATTTTCAACCTACTCCACTTTATGTATTGGAGCTTCTCCTCTAGTTCTTAATGGTTTGGCAATGAGCCGTAGTACTTTTAAAAGAGAACAGATTATTCGAGAAGTGCGCATGGGATGTTAGGTGGAATGTAATTCCCTATAAAAAGACACATATTGTTCTCTAAGGGGTCCTGTACTATGAAGATCAAAAATCAGCCTGTGGTTAAAAGGAGCAATGTGCAACACGAATATGTGAATTTTTTCTTTTTGCCTACCTTGGGGACTACGACAAGATGAGTAAAGTACAAAGAGTTGAGAGGGGGGAATAGTCCTATTATTTTTTATTTTGGCACTAAATGTTTGCTTACACAAAAAAAGCAGTTTAAAGAAAGTGAAAACATAGAATTATTAAGATTATCTCTTTAAAGTAAATGCTCAGCAAATAAAAGAACAAAATGTAGACATTGGCAGAGATTTCCTACAATCCTCGGCCAAATGTTGGGGCAATAAATTATGTAAGTAGCCACATAAGCAGCATGAAGGCCAGGGATATTTATAAAGGAACATTCACACTAGGCACTGGTGACTTGAACTTAATTTCTATGGAGACCCAAATGATTGATGAAAGATGATTGCTTGAAGGTATTATTTCTTTATCTATAAAGAGTGACACAGTGTGCTGGAATGCAAGATACTCGAAAGGCACTATAGGTAAGCAAGCAAGATCTTACTTTGCCATCCAAACTCCCTGAAGCTGAGTATCCAGACCTAGTTTATCAAGTCCCCAGGCAGATTGGCCCCATAAGGCATGCATCTGATTATGGCTAATGCAATTATTGTTTCCAAGGGGCTGTGAGATTTGACAAACCATGGGATGCAGTAGTCATTACTGAAAGGGAGGGTGTGACTGCCGTCTGATTTTGCCATTTCTTTCATTTCTTTTCTTGCCCCGGGAGCAACCTGACTTACTTGCTTCTTTTTTTTTACAACTTGTCTCCAAAGTCTTCTTCCCCGCTCTCTCAGTTTTTTTCTTTTTTCTTTACTTTTTCCCCCTCTTTTTCTTTTTCCTTCCCTTCCTTCCCTCTTTTCTTCCCTCTCTCTCTTTCTCAATTTCTTTTTTCTTCTTCCTCCCCCTCTTTCCTTCTTTCTTTTTTCTGTTGAGAAAGGAGAAGCAGAAACCAAGGATTCTTTTTCAAGGGTGAAGATGATTAATTGTGTATTCTGCATGTACTGCAAGAACACTCACCAAACAAAATTGATTAACTTCAATACTGTAACAGTTCATCAGGCAAGTGGGATGTTTTGTTTCCCTTGCCCTGAAAATACCTGGCTTAATTTTCCATTATTTCAGTTTAATAATGAATTTCCATCGTGAGCAACAATTTCCTGTCCCTATCTTCTTTATGTATTTACACTGCATGTTGAAGAAGAGAGTCCTATGTTACAATCAATTTTATGAGTATTTTACACTAAAGTAATCACACATAACAATGAAATAAGTTTATTTTGTTATTCTTACAGAGGAGAACAGGTTATGGTAGATTCTTAACAATATATAAGTTGAGCATAATTATAGGGCACTTCATTTTGGGATATGTAAGTGCTAAAAACAAAAATGAGTTTTGTATATTCACAAACATTAACAGTGTTTATAATATTCGCTAGTAAGGACTGTATCAAAGTCTTGATTATGTTCATAAGGATATCAGAGGAAAAGGAAAATAGCCTTGTGTTTGAGTTTTATGTTTACGCCGATCAGAATTCTCAATCATCATCCAGCTATGGAATAATTTTACATTTTCTCTTTTGTTTGGGCTCTTATTTATATTTATAAGTATAGACTTCCTTTTCCTGTTTCCCTGTCAAAGTAACTTACAGTTTCATTGTAATGTAGCAAACGGAACTAACTTGGAGGCAAGACAGTTTTCCTAGTAAGGTGTTAAGCAACACAACATAACACATTTTGCAATCTCTTCCAAGTGTCAAATCTCTTGTAATGCATCAAAATGAGAAATACACAGCGATTTTGTTATTAATTATGAGGAATAAAATTGCAATTGCTGAAACATAAAATGCTTTTACATCTTTAGGAAAAAATGTCTCAGGAAGAAATGATTGTAAATTTCAATTAGAGAATAAATCCCACACTATAAATTTGATTGTTCTAAAATGAAAATATACCTAGCATGACTGTTACTTTATTGAATGCAGCCATATGTTTGAATGTTTACCTCATCATGAAGGAGATAACTGGTTTCAGGACAGTACTGCTGTGAATAAGTCAAGGATTGTATACACTGTAGATTTTCTATCCTAGGGCAAAGTTAGGAAAACAATTTCTTGACTATCTATCAAATTGAATGTTTTGATAAGCATTGGGTTGAAAGTCACTGTGACTTTGAAATGTGTCACAGGGGTTAGTGTTTCTTAAGCTCTTCTCTCTACGTTGATCACTGTTTGGAAAGCTCATATCCAAATATCTTAGCAAGCTTGGACTGTCATAACAAAATACCACAGACTGTATAGATTAAGCAACAGAAATGTATTTTCTCACAGTACTGAAGGATGAAAGGTCCAATATCAAGGTTTTTCTCTTTCAGGGCTTACCTTCTTGCTGTGCCTTCACATAGGGGAAACAGACTGTGCTTTCATAGTCCTGTCAAATTCAGACTCCATTCTTATGACCTTATTTAAACTTAATTACCTTCTAAATGTTCTGTCTTTTGATCTGGTCATATTGGGGGGTTACAGCTTCAAAATATGAATTTGGAGGGACACAATTCAGTCCTTAACACTAAGAATTGGTTGCTTTTGTTGTATTTCTCTCCCTCCCTCTCTCTCTCTCTCTCTCTCTCTCTCTCTCTCTTTCTCTCTCTCTGTGTGTGTGTGTGTGTGTGTGTGTATGAGAGGTGTTGGAACTTTGAGTAAAGCTGTGAGGCCAATATCAAGTCAAACAAACAGCACTTCTTATTTATAGACAAAAATGCTGTAAATGTTTTTTTAGTTATTTGCAATAAGCAGGGTTTCTCAGCATTGGCACTGTTAGCATTTGGGCCAGATGAGGCATTTCTGTGGGGGTGGCTGTGCATTGTATGATGTTTAGAAGCATCTCTGGCCTCTATCCTCCTCTTGCCAGTACCCTGAAATGGCAATAACTCAAAATATCTCCAGATGTTGCCAAATGGCCCTTGGGGACAAAATCTCCCCCAGGTGAAAACCACTGTTTACAAAAAAGGTTAACAGCTTTTGAATTTTGAGAGAAATAACAAGCAATTATATCCTTTATATTTGTAAGTAATCTTAAATGGTTCCTATGAAATAAAGGATTAATGAAGCCATTAGAATTAAAGCAAAATATGAGTCAGGTCCAGTAACTCCCGTGCCTGGTACCCGGTAGTGGCAACTACATCACATAATTGACATGTGTTTATCACCGTCTCTAAGTATGAAGATTTTCGTCATCTGACATCTATTGATAACTCTCATTTTACCCTCTACCATTCACCCCTTGCTCGTTTAGCCATTAGCTTTTCTGCCCAGTCCTGAACAACACAAATTTTTTCCTTCCTTAAGGCCTTTGGACAAGCTAGTCTTTCTAGAATGTTCTACATCCACTTCTTCTATAGCTCAGTCCTAGTCATTCAGGTTTTAGCTCAAATAGCTCCTCCTTTGAAAAAAGCCTTTTTTTTTTTACTACTCTATTTAGATATAAAATTCCCACCACTTACTCTCTCTTCCATTGCTAGATTTCATTGCCTTTCCTCATAGCATTAACACTATTTGAAGTTATATTGTTTACTTATTTTTTTCCATCTTTCCCCTCTCCATCTATCTGTACTTTTCTTGAACATAAGCTGTGTGAAGGCAGGAATTCTGTCTGTCTTGTTCACACAATTGTCCCCAAGACCCAGGATATACCTAACACAGAATGGAAACTTCTTCCACAGGGAAATATTTGAATACAGAAAATTTCAGACTATCTTTAGCATCTATTATTACGGAATCTAACATATATTTAGATATATGTTTGCATACCTTCCTTCTCTTAGGATGTCATTCTAAGTCTCCTTGGGAAGATGAAGAAGTATAGTACCCCCAAAATAGTGTTGGAAATGTACTTGTATTCCTTTATCTCAACCCACTTATTGAAACCAAAAGGAGAGGCTTAAAACCCACAAATTCTATTATTTTCCAAAAAACATAAACTCTAATACCTTTGTGAATGTGTCACTTGAGAGTTCAGACTTAAATGAATACTTTTTTTTGCTATTTCCTATTTTATTTTCAAGATGTGAAAATATTTTAAAAGAGAGAATATCCACATCCCTCAGCTTGAAAGCATTACTGATACCAAATATACTTGCAAAGCAGAGTAATAGATAAAAACTCCACAGAACTAGATTTTATTTGACAGTCCTGAGCCTTTTTTCAATGGCTGCACAAAAGCGTTAAATAGAAATGGCCTAGGGATAGGCATTGAATCAATATGCACCAGTAAGTTTGTGAAATCAATTTTTTGCTCCTCAGATACAGGAAAATTGATGTAACTGATGCTGTGTAACTCCTATTAATTGCTCACAGTGACAGAAAATTTATCAATTACTTATTGACTTCTTTGCAACCATGGGAAAATGGCAGTACCTCCAAGGTTAAGTGTATACTATAGAAGCCTTCCCTAGCTGAATGAAGGTGTAACTAGAAACCAGTCAGATTTTAAAATATATATCTCTGTGTTTGGTTCATATATTACATGTCTCTGTCCCACTCATGTCTTACCTCAGACATTAGGTATCTCGGAGATGTCTATCAATTAAGGTTTATAATAGAATCCCTGCTAATAACGTGAATCGTCTATAGTTTTTAGCACTTACCATGTGCTAAGCATTGTGGTAATCAAAAAACACAAGGATTGGTACAATTATTATCTATGTGCTCCTCTGCAAGCAGTGGAAAGCCTAGAAAACAGGAGAGCATAAGCAAGTGAGATGTAGTCTATAGTATGTGTCCAGAGCTGGTACATTTGCTGCGTGTTGTAAGAAATCCTTTCATCTTCCTGCTTTGCCTGCCATCCTTAGTGTGTGATGTGCTTCCTCATACACAGTGGGGCTGCTGCTCCTCCAAGAATTGTGTCTAGAGTCTAGATAAGCTACACAGGAGAAGGGTGAAAAACAGAGGACCAAAATGGAATGCCGGCTGATTCTGCCCCTATTTGAAGGCTTTCTTGGAAGTCCCACACAGAAACTTCCTCTTATTTCTCAATGATTAAAGCTGAAGTTGAGTGTTAATTAGGCACACTGATACCCAAAACTAATTGGCATTTATATCTAAGGACAAGGGGAGAGTAGACACTGAGAAGATAACTTACAGCATTTGCCACTGAAACCAAGACTGACTAAGGTAAAGTAACTTTTCAGAGTCACAAGACAAATGACAGGAAGGCAGACCTGGGCTTTGGGCTGGGTCTGTCAAACTCCAGAGCATGGCTTCCTGCAAACTGAAGAATAATGTTTATCTTGGTGTGTTTGCTTTGTGGGTTGAAATCAAAAAGATAAGAGAAAAAAAAAGAATTGTTGAATTCAACACTCCTGGGAAAAAACAAATTTGAATTATTTGTTATTGATCAGGACTGAAATAAAATATCTTAATTAAAACAGTAGTGATAGGAACAAAGTTAGAAATGCAATTTGTGAATTTGGCACTATATCTTGTTCTGCTATAGACACTCTTTTTTTTCTACTGTAGTGTATACAGGTATGGCAAATATGTTTATATATTCTCTCTTTTTATATTTAAAAAATATATAGACTAATGAAATGGGTTAAATTTAATTTCTAAAAGTTTTATTATTTTAGTCTCAAAACTATAATTGTCAGAAACATTAAAAACTACCCAAATGTTCTAGAGTGGAAGACAGGTTGGAACAGTCTAACTGCTTTTGCTGTGCTGAAGGGAATTAGCTGAGCCAGGTGGCCTTTGGCTGAGGGAGGTTAAGTGTCCAGTTTGAGGTTACCATGCTATTAACTGATATAGAAAAAAATTTGACCTAAGATCCACCATATCTCTTTCTACTCTCTAGATTTACTTGGATTTTATTTATTTCATTTTTAAAAATCTCATTATTTCCTTTATTATTTCTACCATTATTTAATGTTTAGTATTTCCTCTGGTTTTTCTATGTACTTGATTAATGTTTGTTGGATAAATAAATATTCAAGCTGGTTATTTTAGGTAATAGATTTTGTATGTATATATGTACATATATATCTCATACTATTATTATACTCTTTTTTAAAAAATGTAGCAGCTTGACATATGATTTAATTATCATATAGTTCACTCATTTTTAAAGTATACAATTCAAAGTATCTTCACTGACTTGCACAGCCATTGCCACAGTCAATTTTAGGATATTTTCATCACTCTAAAAAGAAAGTCCCTTTCCATTAGCAGTCACTTCTCATTCCTACCCCTTCTCAGTCCCCCTTTCCTAGGGAACCACTAATCTACTTTGTGATTCTGTAAATCTACCTACTCTGGATATTTCATATAAATGGAGTCATACAGTATGTTGTCTGTTGTGACCAGCTTCTTGCACTTAGTGTAGTATTTGCCAATTTCATTCCAGGTACAGCATGTATCCATACTTTATTTACTCTTTATGGCCAAATATATGACCACATTTTATTTATTCATTCTCAGTTAATGGACATTTGGATTGTTTCCACTTTTTTGGGTGTTGTAAATAATGCACTCAAGTACATGATTTTGGCAGATGCATGTTTTATTTCTCTTGGATTTATACTTAGAAATGGTTTTGCTGGGTCACTGTTTTACATTCCCACAGACAGTGTATGAAGGTTCTATTCCTCACTCTTTTAAGTATTGTTTATTGTTAAATATGTGCTTTCCAGTAAACACTGTGTACATTTGGAGGAAGTTGTCCTGATGTTTTCAAAGGAAGAAAAGTCATTGTCACTGGAGGAAAAAAAGATCTAGGTTGGTCACAGGTTGGTCAGGAAAAGATTCTGACTAATGACATCAGTTAACATCAGGAATGACTGGAATCTTTTCCAAAGAGAGTATGAGAGGAGGGCTGTAAAATGCCCCAAAGACATGTTTGAATGGCCAAGGACAAGAATTCATGGATGAGGACTATCTATGTAGTGTACATGTTTTCAAGAGAGATAGAGTTTGATTTACTTACCTTATGTCAGAATATTCCCTATGAAAAAACACCTTACACTGTTTTTTAAGCCATTAAAAAGTCTAGAAATGTTATTGATTGAAGTCAAGCAGAGATGGGGCCTACAAATTTAAATTTAGTGAAGACTCCAAATGCGTCCTATAAAATTTCAGCATTTTGACCGTGGTAGTATGAAAATTTCCTGGACAGAATACCTAAAGATGCAGGCCACCATTCATTTTCAAGATTCATAATCAGAGCTTGATCAATTGGATTAACTTAAAAGAACATTGGATACAATGACACCAATGAAATTCAAAATGCAGAACATGGGCACGCTGCTTATTTAATAAAAACCCACAAGGAAAGAATAATTTTATCTGTAGATGCCCTGAAGTCTGGCAGTGACCGAATTGTATGTTTGTATTTTTTGAAGTTTGAGATGCTGTAAGGTTACTCTTATTGCAAGATAGAAAAGAGGAGAAACAACAGCAAACAATAAAGAAAAATGATCTCAAAATAATTCTGTAATAAATATATAAACAGACACTATTAGATAGTGTTGGTTTTCTTTTAATTTTTTTAATGTTTACTTATTTTTGAGAGAGAGAGAGAGAGAGAGAGAGAGAAAGAGAGGGAAAAGCGTGCTAATGGGGGAGGGGCAGAAAGAGAGGGAGACACAGAATCTGAAGCAGGCTCCAGGCTCTTAGCCTTCAGCAGTAACAGAGATCAGGAAGTTTTCTTTGTTGTTACTTTTGCAAGTCTTACCACCAATTTTCCTACTGGACTACTACAAATTCAAGGAGTGATTTAAATTTGGAAAGCAGCTTTTCCTTTCTATTATTGGTTTAAGAGACATATACAAAATTTTTTTTCTTTCATCAGAAGACAGGAAGGTATCATTCAAAATTTTATGTCTAACTGGTCTTCCTGCTTTTATCTGTGGCTTCTTTTGCACACCTCTTTGAAGCACTAAATCCATTTAATACCTTGCTATGAATGCACACTAACACCTTGTTAAGGAAGACCATCAAGCTTTTACCATTTGCCAATTTTTCATGCCTTCTACTGTGTATAGGCTAAATTTCACAAACTGATTGAAAAGTAATCCTTAGTAATACGATTTTAATGGCAACAAATTATATCTGTGACATTCCTGTATAACAATAAAAATCAATAACACTTAAGTATGGGATCCAGGATATATAATATATTCAAGAAAAAAATAAAAACAGGTATCTCAGTATACAGTTCATTGGTGATAAATGAAATACATAATGTATGTAGAAATAATTGATTAAAGTAGTGCTTAGAGGGGAGATGGAGACAGAGTTAAGTGTGAGTTACTTAGGCGAAAATCCTTTTATTTAAAAGTCTTGGGAATACCAAATAAATAGCACAATCAATAATTTAAAACAGCATCAATAATAAATGCACTGAATAAAAGGAAAATAGCCAAATCAAGTCTAGTTGTGAAGTGTTTCAAAGTAAATAGAACTTTATAAAGAAAAAGAAAAAAGCAAACATGTAGATGTTGCTGATGATTTCAGTGAAATGTTGTGATGTGGGTTCTGTTCTCTTGGGCTTGGAGTGTGTATTTGTGAAATGAATAGGCCACAGAGCAAGAAAACTAAAAATGTGAATTCCCCCCAGAATTTCTATTTTTTTTAAATTGTTTTTAATGATTATTTTTCTTTGAGAGAGAGAGATCAGAGTTATGACCTGAGTTGAAGTCAGATCCTTAACTGACTGAGCCACCCAGATGCCCCTAATTAAATTTTGTTTTACAGATCCAGTCAACTGCTATGATAGTAAGTGGTGGTTATTCTTGGTCTTTCATTTCAGAAAATAATGTATTTATAAACTGTACAATCTGATTTTTACATTGATTTAGCATATAATTTATCATATAAACCATGTCATTTTTAAAGCTAAAATGGAAGGGGGACACAGTTAATAATTATGCCAGAAAAATAGGCATACGGTGGGAGTTAAGTAAACTGGTACATATGGTCGCTCTGTCTGAAGATTTTAGTCCTAACAAAAATTTAACTTGATTTGTCCAAATTGAAAAGCACCAAAATGGTCACCAATTGTGGCATGGATTCATAAGTTGTGTATTTATGTAATGGAATACTATACCCCACCCCTCCGGAAAAAAAAAAAAAAAGAATAGTGTACTGCTACATACAGCAGCATGGATGAAATTCATAGGTTGAGTTGAAGATTCAAGTTTATACTTACATGATACTCAAAATGGACAAAAATTGTATATGGAAAAAAGGTGAACATAATCTCTTTTGTTGTAGTACTAATAGGCAGAGAGTATAAGGTTTACAGAGGTTCTAGACATTGATGTGGTTAGCAATTACACATTTATTCATACACGTATAACAATTTTCTGTCTTACAAGTTGGTGTGCTACTGAATTTAAATTATGCCTCAAAAATTTTAAACAAACGGGAAAGATGGTATTGCCAGGCATAGCAGACTAGAACACTCTCATTATAATAAGGTAAATGAATGCAGGTCAGACAAAAATGAAAACAAAAACAAGGTATATGCTTACTACCTGGGCTTCTATCAGGTGAAATCTCCACACAAGACCTCTGAGAGCTACCTCTCCAGCTCATTCTAAACTTTTGCAGTCAAAGATGCTCCCTGCTCTTCACTGCATTTAGTGTTGTTCTTCCCCACATTACAGGAATTTGCTCGTGCAGAATTCCTTTTCCTAAGTACCCTCTCCCTCAAGAACAACTTGTCAAATCTTTATTCTTCCAAAACCCAGCCCAAATGCTTACTGTGTGTTTTTTTCCCTCAGTCACACTTAGAGATATTTCCTCTGTTTTTTTATACTGTACCCAGTTTTGATCAATCTTTCTTTTTTCCAGTTTTAAATTAAAAATTCTTCATTCAACAGACACATGGACCTTATGCTCGGAGAATACATTGGTACATAAGACCAAGGTTTTGTTCTAGAGAAACCCATAGTTTCTTAGATAATGGTCCTTTCCATATTATGCCTTCTAATGTAAGTATTTTGTGTCCCTATCAAAAGTCCCTCTAGTTTCTACCTAAGGAGATTAAAACTCTTTAAAGGTGAGGAAAGGACGAGCCAAACTTACTCATCTGTGCATGACCCATAATGCCTCAGCAAGAGTAAAAATAGATACTCCAAAAAAAAAATATGCAGTGGATTGAGATAACTTTATTTGGTTGAAATTGCTTGAAAATTTTCTGTGGGAAAATAGAATAAGTTTCACCATTTAACTAACAATACATGGCTGGTAGGATTAGTTAGTGCTTTTAATAACTCAGATTCATTGTACAGAAAATATACCACCTATAATTTAAGCCTGTCCCCAATAGAATGACTTCACAAGGTTTCGGCAGAGCATGTGCGAATTAAGTTAATGTAGTGTGAGTGATTTCTGTTTCCCTCAGTTTTAAACATGACTTCTTTTACCATTTGGTATTGGGTAGATAGGATCTGTCACCAAGACCTCCAGGAGGTGAACTTTCATCCTCCACAGTACTTCATATCCAACAGGCCTGTGTATTATCCTCAAGTCTTGCGCCAAATTCCATTTGAATTAGATTCAAGTCCCAGAACACTTTGGGGGGGCTAATTTATAAATTTTAAATTAGATGGTTTTGTTCCTCTTTGGTCTTTTCCTCAATTATTACTGAGATTTGTGTTACTTTATATTAAGGATGATCTGTCAGATACAATGACTTTTTATTCTACAATGATGTTTTATTCTACTCCATTATATAATACTTGAGATTTACAAAACATTTTATAGTCAGTATAACATTTATAGAGAATCCCAAGTTTTGTGCATTTAAAAACTCATATGTGGATATGGAACATTAAAAATAAGAACAAGTTTACCTACACTTTTGATTCAATATACATATCACTTAATGAGTGAACTAAAATTAATTGTTCCTATATATTTCTTGTTTTGTAGACACACTATTCAGTATATTTTAGGACAAAGTATAGGCATGAAAATGATCTTTATCTGGGACATTGATATTCTTCCCTTCTGAAATATTCTATATTTTTAAAAACAGGTGGATGAGAACAAAGAATACCCAAAACAAAACAAAACCCTATGAAAAACCTGTCAATGAATATATTCCAACAGAGGTCATATAAGCATCTGTCAGAGAAGTTATACAAATAGTTGTTACCTTGCATAAAAGGTTGGTCTTGATGATCTCCTACAACATTTAAAATTCCAAGTGTTTGAGGAAAAAAAACAAATGTGTCACAGAATTTAGATCTTTGAACAAGAATGGCCTATACTGATTAGGATAAAAATACTAATAATAAAAGCTCCAATTTATTGAGCACATGATATTTTCTAGGCACTTTGCCAAACAAATTTAAATTTCTCTATGATGATCTTGATAAAATAAACACCAAGATAAAGTATTTTCCTAAGTCACAATAAATCTAAGTTGATGGTCCTACTTCCAAAATTGGCTAGAGGTCCTATATCAGCCATTTTCAATTGGCAATCTTTTTTCTTCCTGTATAGTGCATGAAATTAGGAAGGGTTTCGTTTTTATTTTATTTTTTTATTTAAAATTTTTTTTTTCAACGTTTATTTATTTTTTTGGGGACAGAGAGAGACAGAGCATGAACAGGGGAGGGGCAGAGAGAGAGGGAGACACAGAATTGGAAACAGGCTCCAGGCTCTGAGCCATCAGCCCAGAGCCTGACGCGGGGCTCAAACTCATGGACCGCGAGATCGTGACCTGGCTGAAGTCGGACGCTTAACCGACTGCGCCACCCAGGCGCCCCGGGTTTTGTTTTTAAATCCATACTTGAAACTTTGGCAACTTTTTTTCCCTTGGCCAACATGGTCATTTAAGGGCAGACTTTTCCACTGGTGAACCACTTCAACTCTGCCAGAGGGCCTTCAACAAGGTGCCAAGACTACATAGTCCAGTTTATTTCTACCCCAAACTTAACTCTTTGCTACATCTGCTACCTTAAGAACATACATTTTGGTCCAGTTCAGCTTTTCCTCTGTTCACAGTATCTGGTTCCAGAAATGATGCCCCTATTCCTTCACCTTTGTTTCCCCAAATGAACATTCCATTGCCAGTGGGCTTAAAGGCCTGTTAGGGTTTAACTTTTTTGCCTTTAAAAAATAACCTTAAAAAATATCCTCTAGAGATAAGGAAGACCTAGAACTTGGAGATGCAGGCCTGAATACTCTCCTGAACATTGGAGAGAAGAGAAAGAGAGAGAGAGAGAGAGAGAGAGAGAGAGAGAGAATAAAAGGAAATTTGCACATTCTATTTTGTTCCTTCCACCTGCATTGTTAGTAGCAAGATACAACTTGTCAACAAGTTTACCCTACTACATGAATTTCGCAAAATATTTTTTCTACTATATCTTACAGATATTGAATTGAATACTTAAAACTACATTATGACTGGAATTATTGCCCAACTTCATACATGAGGAAGTTAAGGCTTAAGAAATGGAAGCAACAGGGGTGCCTGGGTGGCGCAGTCGGTTGAGCGTCTGACTTCAGCCGGGTCCTGAGCTCGCGATCTGTGAGTTCGAGCCCCGCGTCGGGCTCTGGGCTGACAGCTCAGAGCCTGGAGCCTGTTTCCGATTCTGTGTCTCCCTCTCTCTCTGCCCCTCCCCCGTTCATGCTCTGTCTCTCTCTGTCCCCAAAATAAATAAACGTTGAAAAAAAAAAAAAGAAATGGAAGCAACAGTGTAAAGTTCACACAGCTAATAGGTGGGGGAACCATGATTTAAAATATGATCCATTAGTTTGGAAAACCTGTGTTTATTGTTACCATAGCATATCACCTCTACGGTATCAGTATTCTGATCATGAATATTTCACCCAGAATATTCTGACACTTGTGTAGGAGATTTATAATTCTTTTCCTTATATAAAGATAAGAGTAATGAACACATTTGAAATCATATGATTTAGATTAAACTTTAACTTTAGTTAATTCATAAAAAAAATTAGTGAATGGGGTAATTTGTCAAGAGCTGGGAAGGGTCTGAGATTTTCCTTTATTTATAAGATAACAAGTTAGCCTGCAACAGTTCCATGGATGTTTGCAGAAGACAGGCAGGAGCAAAATAAATAGTCACAAATTGATGTCTGCACAGAGTGAGTTGTTTTACAAGACACACTCTGAGCTGAGGGAACCCACATCATTTATAATAGGCATTAAACCTAACTGTCCTTTGCTCTGGATGAAGATATTCTATCTTCACAAGTTGTTCACTATACAAATGTTTTAAATGTGATTGTCTAGAATGAAAGGGCAATGGTATGTGCAGAGATGCAAGAAATCCATGGAGAATCATCACTTAAGTTTACCACTTAGAATGAATTGGTTGGGAAATGTGTTTAAATGAATGCTTAATTTGGTGTGAACTCTTATTTTTATATATTGAAATAACTGCCGGGCACCTGGGTGGCTCTGTCAGTTAACTGTCTTGACTCTTGATTTCCGCTTAGGTCATGAACTCTTGGTCATGAGATCTAGCTCCACGTCTGACTCCACACTGATTGTGGTCTGTTTGAGATTCTCTGTCTCTGTTTCTGTCTCTGTCTTTGTCTCTCTTCCCCCTCCTGCTCTCTCCTTCTTCCCCTTTCCTGCTTATGCACATGTGTACTCTCTCTCTCTCTCTCTCAAAATAAATAAATATTAAAAAAATCACTGATTGTTTTAGAGTTGTATATACACACCTAAATTACTGTCTTTTTGTTAAAGCATAACACTCATTAAAACAAAAGTTCACAACTATGAATCCTTACCAACGTTTCATAAGTAAAGTAAATGAGTGATGAGGTTTGGATATAAGGCAATTACTAATTGGGCTCAATGTCGGAGACAAAAAAGGTGAGGACTGTGTTGAAGTGGAAGTGTGCATTCCATGTAAAGGGACATGGATGACAGGTTTGGTTATGTTCCAGATTTTTCAGTTATTTAAGAGAAGTCAGAATCCAGTGCATATCTACCATCTGATTTTTCAAAGTGGACAACTTAATAATTTCAAGAATAATCTCAACAATAGTAATAGTGATAATAATAGAAAAGTATATATGACATGCAACAATGTGTACAGACCAGACTTGACGTGTAGATTCCTATTTTTCATCCTCTGATTTAGCACTTGCTACAAGGAGAAGAAGGAGAAGAAATGGAATACAGTTTCTGGGTCCCCTACATCTGAGCACATTCATATGATTTAATGAGATTACAAATGTTTCAAGTAAATTGAATGTTCCCAGAGATATTAATCTTCATTTCTACTATTCATAGATTTTGTTCTTGCTAAGCAATACTATAAAAAGGACCCATGTGTACCTTTTCTCCTATAGTGGTTGAATAACTGTGGCTTCAAAAATACTGAATGCAACTGGTCGGCGGCAAGATGGCGGCTTAGGAGGACGCTGGGCTCACCGCACGTCCTGCTGATCACTTAGATTCCATCTACATCTGCCTAAATAACCCAGAAAACCGCCAGAGGATTAGCAGAACGGAGTCGCCGGAGCCAAACGCAGACGAGAGGCCCACGGAAGAGGGTAGGAAGGGCGGCGAGGCGGTGCGCGCTCCACGGACTGGCGGGAGGGAGCCGGGGCGGAGGGGCGGCTCGCCGGCCAAGCAGAGCCCCCGAGTCTGGCTGGCAAAAGCGGAGGGGCCTGACGGACTGTGTTCCCACAACAAGCGCGACTTAGCGTCTGGGAGGTCATAAGTTAACAGCTCTGCTCGGAAAGCGGGAAGGCTGGAGGACAAAGGGAGGGAGAGCTGCTGAGCCCCCTGACAACAGAGCTCAGTTTGGTGGGGAACAAAGGCGCTCGCCAGCGCCATCTCCCCCGCCCATCCCCCAGCCGAAATCCCAAAGAGAACCTGTTCCTGCCGGGGAACTTGCTCGCTCCGCGCAAACACCCAACTCTGCGCTTCGGCGGAGCCAAACCTCCGGCAGCGGATCTGACTCCCTCCCGCTGCCACAGGGCCCCTCCTGAAGTGGATCACCTAAGGAGAAGCGATCCAAGCCTGCCCCTCCTGCCCCCGAGCACCTTGCCTACCCACCCCAGCTAATACGCCAGATCCCCAGCATCACAAGCCTGGCAGGGTGCAAGTAGCCCAGACGAGCCACACCACCCCACAGTGAATCCCGCCCCTAGGAGAGGGGAAGAGAAGGCACACACCAGTCTGACCGTGGCCCCAGCGGTGGGCTGGGGACAGACATCAGGTCTGACTGCGGCCCCGCCCACCAACTCCAGTTATACACTACAGCACAGGGGAAGTGCCCTGCAGGTCCGCACCACTCCAGGGACTATCCAAAATGACCAAGCGGAAGAACTCCCCTCAGAAGAATCTCCAGGAAATAACAACAGCTAATGAGCTGATCAAAAAGGATTTAAATAATATAACAGAAAGTGAATTTAGAATAATAGTCATAAAATTAATCGCTGGGCTTGAAAACAGTATACAGGACAGCAGAGAATCTCTTGCTACAGAGATCAAGGGACTAAGGAACAGTCACGAGGAGCTGAAAAACGCTTTAAACGAAATGCATAACAAAATGGAAACCACCACAGCTCGGCTTGAAGAGGCAGAGGAGAGAATAGGTGAACTAGAAGATAAAGTTATGGAAAAAGAGGAAGCTGAGAAAAAGAGAGATAAAAAAATCCAGGAGTATGAGGGGAAAATTAGAGAACTAAGTGATACACTAAAAAGAAATAATATACGCATAATTGGTATCCCAGAGGAGGAAGAGAGAGGGAAAGGTGCTGAAGGGGTACTTGAAGAAATCATAGCTGAGAACTTCCCTGAACTGGGGAAGGAAAAAGGCATTGAAATCCAAGAGGCACAGAGAACTCCCTTCAGACGTAACTTGAATCGATCTTCTGCACGACATATCATAGTGAAACTGGCAAAATACAAGGATAAAGAGAAAATTCTGAAAGCAGCAAGGGGTAAGCGTGCCCTCACATATAAAGGGAGACCTATAAGACTCGTGACTGATCTCTCTTTTGAAACTTGGCAGGCCAGAAAGAATTGGCACGAGATTTTCAGGGTGCTAGACAGAAAAAATATGCAGCCGAGAATCCTTTATCCAGCAAGTCTGTCATTTAGAATAGAAGGAGAGATAAAGGTCTTCTCAAACAAACAAAAACTGAAGGAATTTGTCACCACTAAACCAGCCCTACAAGAGATCCTAAGGGGGACCCTGTGAGACAAAGTCCCAGAGACATCACTACAAGCATAAAACATACAGACATCACAATGACTCTAAACCCGTATCTTTCTATAATAACACTGAATGTAAATGGATTAAATGCGCCAACCAAAAGACATAGGGTATCAGAATGGATAAAAAAACAAGACCCATCGATTTGCTGTCTACAAGAGACTCATTTTAGACCTGAGGACACCTTTAGATTG
This sequence comes from Prionailurus viverrinus, assembly GCF_022837055.1. Classification (NCBI taxonomy): domain Eukaryota; kingdom Metazoa; phylum Chordata; class Mammalia; order Carnivora; family Felidae; genus Prionailurus; species Prionailurus viverrinus. Next base: position 185,720,672 of record NC_062561.1, on the reverse strand, counting down.
AGAGTGAGGGGATGGAGAACTATTTATCATGCGACTGGAAGCCAAAAGAAAGCTGGAGTAGCCATACTTATATCAGACAAACTAGACTTTAAATTAAAGGCTGTAACAAGAGATGAAGAAGGACATTATATAATAGTTACAGGGTCTATCCATCAGGAAGAGCTAACAATTATAAATGTCTATGCACCGAATACCGGAGCCCCCAAATATATAAAACAATTACTCATAAACATAAGCAACCTTATTGATAAGAATGTGGTCATTGCAGGGGACTTTAATACACCACTTACAGAAATGGATAGATCATCTAGACACACGGTCAATAAAGAAACAAGGGCCCTGAATGAGACATTGGATCAGATGGACTTGACAGATATATTTAGAACTCTGCATCCCAAAGCAACAGAATATACTTTCTTCTCGAGTGCACATGGAACATTCTCCAAGATAGATCATATACTGGGTCACAAAACAGCCCTTCATAAGTTTACAAGAATTGAAATTATACCATGCATACTTTCAGACCACAATGCTATGAAGCTTGAAATCAACCACAGAAAAAAGTCTGGAAAACCTCCAAAAGCATGGAGGTTAAAGAACACCCTACTAACGAATGAGTGGGTCAACCAGGCAATTAGAGAAGAAATTAAAAAATATATGGAAACAAATGAAAATGAAAATACAACAATCCAAATGCTTTGGGACGCAGCAAAGGCAGTCCTGAGAGGAAAATACATTGCAATCCAGGCCTATCTCAAGAAACAAGAAAAATCCCAAATACAAAATCTAACAGCACACCTAAAGGAACTAGAAGCAGAACAGCAAAGGCAGCCTAAGCCCAGCAGAAGAAGAGAAATAATAAAGATCAGGGCAGAAATAAACAATATAGAAACTAAAAAAACTGTAGAGCAGATCAACGAAACCAAGAGTTGGTTTTTTGAAAAAATAAACAAAATTGACAAACCTCTAGCCAGGCTTCTCAAAAAGAAAAGGGAGATGACCCAAATAGATAAAATCATGAATGAAAATGGAATTATTACAACCAATCCCTCAGAGATACAAACAATTATCAGGGAATACTATGAAAAATTATATGCCAACAAACTGGACAACCTGGAAGAAATGGACAAATTCCTGAACAACCACACTCTTCCAAAACTCAATCAGGAGGAAATAGAAAGCTTGAACAGACCCATAACCAGCGAAGAAATTGAATCGGTTATCAAAAATCTCCCAACAAATAAGAGTCCAGGACCAGATGGCTTCCCAGGGGAGTTCTACCAGACGTTTAAAGCAGAGATAATACCTATCCTTCTCAAGCTATTCCAAGAAATAGAAAGGGAAGGAAAACTTCCAGACTCATTCTATGAAGCCAGTATTACTTTGATTCCTAAACCAGACAGAGACCCAGTAAAAAAAGAGAACTACAGGCCAATATCCCTGATGAATATGGATGCAAAAATTCTCAATAAGGTACTAGCAAATCGAATTCAACGGCATATAAAAAGAATTATTCACCATGATCAAGTGGGATTCATTCCTGGGATGCAGGGCTGGTTCAACATTCGCAAATCAATCAACGTGATACATCACATTAACAAAAAAAAAGAGAAGAACCATATGATCCTGTCAATCGATGCAGAAAAGGCCTTCGACAAAATCCAGCACCCTTTCTTAATAAAAACCCTTGAGAAAGTCGGGATAGAAGGAACATACTTAAAGATCATAAAAGCCATTTATGAAAAGCCCACAGCTAACATCATCCTCAACGGGGAAAAACTGAGAGCTTTTTCCCTGAGATCAGGAACACGACAAGGATGCCCACTCTCACCGCTGCTGTTTAACATAGTGCTGGAAGTTCTATCATCAGCAATCAGACAACAAAAGGAAATCAAAGGCATCAAAATTGGCAAAGATGAAGTCAAGCTTTCGCTTTTTGCAGATGACATGATATTATACATGGAAAATCCGATAGACTCCACCAAAAGTCTGCTAGAACTGATACAGGAATTCAGCAAAGTTGCAGGATACAAAATCAATGTACAGAAATCAGTTGCATTCTTATACACTAACAATGAAGCAACAGAAAGACAAATAAAGAAACTGATCCCATTCACAATTGCACCAAGAAGCATAAAATACCTAGGAATAAATCTAACCAAAGATGTAAAGGATCTGTATGCTGAAAATTATAGAAAGCTTATGAAGGAAATTGAAGAAGATTTAAAGAAATGGAAAGACATCCCCTGCTCATGGATTGGAAAAATAAATATTGTCAAAATGTCAATACTACCCAAAGCTATCTACACATTCAATGCAATCCCAATCAAAATTGCACCAGCATTCTTCTCGAAACTAGAACAAGCAATCCTAAAATTCATATGGAACCACAAAAGGCCCCGAATAGCCAAAGGAATTTTGAAGAAGAAGACCAAAGCAGGAGGCATCACAATCCCAGACTTTAGCCTCTACTACAAAGCTGTCATCATCAAGACAGCATGGTATTGGCACCAAAACAGACACATAGACCAATGGAATAGAATAGAAACCCCAGAACTAGACCCACAAACGTATGGCCAACTCATCTTTGACAAAGCAGGAAAGAACATCCAATGGAAAAAAGACAGCCTCTTTAACAAATGGTGCTGGGAGAACTGGACAGCAACATGCAGAAGGTTGAAACTAGACCACTTTCTCACACCATTCACAAAAATAAACTCAAAATGGATAAAGGACCTAAATGTGAGACAGGAAACCATCAAAACCTTAGAGGAGAAAGCAGGAAAAGACCTCTCTGACCTCAGCCGTAGCAATCTCTTACTGGACACATCCCCAAAGGCAAGGGAATTAAAAGCAAAAGTGAATTACTGGGACCTTATGAAGATAAAAAGCTTCTGCACAGCCAAGGAAACAACCAACAAAACTAAAAGGCAACCAACGGAATGGGAAAAGATATTCGCAAATGACATATCGGACAAAGGGCTAGTATCCAAAATCTATAAAGAGCTCACCAAACTCCACACCCGAAAAACAAATAACCCAGTGAAGAAATGGGCAGAAAACATGAATAGACACTTCTCTAAAGAAGACATCCGGATGGCCAACAGGCACATGAAAAGATGTTCAGCGTCGCTCCTTATCAGGGAAATACAAATCAAAACCACACTCAGGTATCACCTCACGCCAGTCAGAGTGGCCAAAATGAACAAATCCGGAGACTATAGATGCTGGAGAGGATGTGGAGAAACGGGAACCCTCTTGCACTGTTGGTGGGAATGCAAATTGGTGCAGCCGCTCTGGAAAGCAGTGTGGAGGTTCCTCAGAAAATTAAAAATAGACCTACCCTATGACCCAGCAATAGCACTGCTAGGAATTTATCCAAGGGATACAGGAGCATTGATGCATAGGGCCACGTGTACCCCAATGTTCATAGCAGCACTCTCAACAATAGCCAAATTATGGAAAGAGCCTAAATGTCCATCAACTGATGAATGGATAAAGAAATTGTGGTTTATATACACAATGGAATATTACGTGGCAATGAGAAAAAATGAAATATGGCCTTTCGTAGCAACGTGGATGGAACTGGAGAGTGTGATGCTAAGTGAAATAAGCCATACAGAGAAAGACAGATACCATATGGTTTCACTCTTATGTGGATCCTGAGAAACTTCACAGGAACCCATGGGGGAGGGGAAGGAAAAAAAAAAAAAAAGAGGTTAGAATGGGAGAGAGCCAAAGCATAAGAGACTTAAAAACTGAGAACAAACTGAGGGTTGATGGGGGGTGGGAGGGAGGAGAGGGTGGGTGATGGGTATTGAGGAGGGCACCTTTTGGGATGAGCACTGGGTGTTGTATGGAAACCAATTTGTCAATAAATTTCATAAAAAAAAAAAAAAAAAAAATACTGAATGCAGCAACACTTGTTACAAAAAAAAATAAAGATAATTTCATGTTGCCATTCTACTTTTTCCTCCATTTTTTTGGGTAACCATCAACTAGTTATGTTTTTCATAGCAGTCTATACTTGAGAAATCACATTCAAAACACTGGTTAAAAATGATAAGGCATCTGAAAGAATGGATCCATTTTGACTTATCCAATTACTTTTACTGAGCTGTCAGAATTAGCATTTTTCCACTGTGATTCAAATAGGGCCCAAAAGGCAAAGAACTTAGGAAGGGGCAGGATGTTTTTCATAGTAATGGAGAATGTAATGATGGTATTGTCCTATGTGTACACAGAGGTAAAGAATTTATGAGGAAAACTCACATTGTTAAAAGCCTAATTTTGTGTGTGTGCATGTGTATGTGTGTATAAAATAAGATAAACCTCACATCACACACACACACACACGTGTGTGTGTATATATAGTGGATGTATATCATGAATGACATTTTTATTATAATTTATGTATAATTTAATATTCCATGGTGAATTTTATGTAAATGAACAAGATGAATAATGTACAGAATGATCCTAGGAATGGTAGCTCCATAAATGAGAATTGTATGTTTGCAATTTGAAAGCATGGAATTTTTCTATCAATCAGACATACTGGAAAACTGATGGGGAAAGCTAGAAGGTACAGAAATTTTACTTGGGAGGGTGAGACTTGGATTCTAGTTTCAATTTTGTTACCAGTTTTCCATCTGTCCTTGGGAAAAGGTATTTCAATTATTTAGATTTCAGTTTACATGCATGTAAATGAGTAGGTTGAACTAATTGCCAATCTATGATAGTTGGATAGTTGTAGTCTTCTGCTGGATTTATGCTGATGCCACTCAGAAGACACAGTGAAAATTCTGGGTTTTGGGGAATGTACTAGAAGCCATACAGTAGAGATTTCAAGCACTCATCTACTTCATGGGATATAATAGTCTCAAAGATGTGTTTTATTTGATCCAAGTAGGGTGTTCAGTTTTAAAAAATAATTTGATGAGATTTTATAATTAGTAGATTTCATATAAAAATCTAGATTTCTGGGTTCTTTTTAAAAATGGGCAACATTGTGTCCACATTATTGTCTGTCGGCTAGCCATTGGTTGGTTTCAGCCGAATAACAGCTAGCCACCACCCTCCCCACACTTACATGTGGCAAGTGTTCACTCATCCTGAAATCATCAATAGTAAGAACCATTGGTGTAGGCATGGTGAAACAGTGCTTCGGGAAGCAAATATAGGGACATCAGACCAGGTGGTGAGCAGTAGAAGGAATGGAAAATGTAGACTAGTTGGAAATCTATTATAGTAATATTAATTGAAAAAAAAGCTTAAATTAGAATCATAAACAAGATGGCATAAAAGTGATTAAAGGGAAACATGTTATGATTTCAAAGTTCAGAGGTCATCTTTGTCACTCACTAGTTTAACAAATAAGGAAACAGAGGTCCAGGTAGGTTAAATGATATGCTCAAGACCATGCACCTCAAAACAAAGACAGGATTTGAATTCATTTTTACTAATTTACAGCCCATCTCTTTTTGCACCACTCATTTTTCCCTCTTTCAGGTCACCATCTAAAAGATACTCACCCCCACATAGAGACTAACACAGTTCTGGGCAGCTCCAAGTGTCAAAAAGAAAATGTCTATAAGCCCTTTTAGGGTTGAGCTCTATAGAAGAGATAAGCATTCAGAACGAATGCCTGGAAAAGAAATGGCACCCTAGAGACATTTTTTGAACGAGCAAATCATGATTTACCCCACACAAGTTCCAACATTTCATTTTAAACCAGACAGCCTTCCTCTGATGTGTGAGAAGGGCAGACAAGCCTCAATATATGCCATTTGAAAGATATATATAATATTTGGGGGTAGGTGGAGGGGGGAGATTTTTATGTGATTATAAGGAAAGCCACAATTAATTACATTCAGTAATTTCATTTAATAGGAAGAGATTTTAAAATATGAGAAAAATATTGCCTAAAGTTTAGGTGACACATTTCTAATTAGTTACCCAAACTGTTAACACCAGCTTCCTTTTTTCATTATCCATGCTCTGTTTTGGAGTTCAGTCAGGATGGAAGGCTATATATGATGTTCTCCAGAGTTGGGTAATATTTAAATTTTTTTTATGTTTATTTCTGAGACAGAGACAGAGCATGAGTGGGGGAGGGCCAGAGAGAGAGAGAGACACAGAATCAGAAGCAGGACCCAGGCTCTGAGCTGTGAGCACAGAGCCTGATGCAGGGCTCGAACTCACAAACTGTGAGATCATGACCTGAGCCAAAGTTTGTGGTTCAACCGACTGAGCTACCCAGGCGCCCAGAGTTGGATAATATTAAAGACTGCTTAATCATACACAGTACACATTATTTTAGAAGAAAATAACTTACACTATTGAAACATGAACTTTTATCAATATTTCTAACAGTGACTTGTGATGATAATGCCATAAAACCATCTGCTGTTTTATCAAGTTATTACATTGAAGGATTGCATGGTTGACATCAATTTTACTGAAAACAGGACTGCCGGTTTTGAACAAATGTATTGGCATGAGGTGAGCAGTATTATTAGGAGGTTTAGAATTTAGGTGTTTTGTATATGTAAACCCAAATTTTAGGGTAAGAATTAAGCACACTGAATTTTCCCTGGAAAAGCCAACATTTAAAGATGGCTTAATCCATTGTCAGATATGAGCTATTTTCTCTCCGTGACAGAGGCAAGAGGATTTCTTTCTGACTTACAGATAAGAAGTAATATTACAGATATGGGAAAAGAAAGTATATATGCTGCTCCTAGTATATATTTCACAGAAACATAACCAGAATTTAATTTGCATGATTGGTACGATATTTCTGTTATTATGTACCAAAGAAATACCTGCTACCTTGCACACTGTCTGGAAGAAATGTACATATGGAAGAGAACGTATTTCATTTATAATTTCAGAGAGCATCTTGCATAATATTCTTTCTTGTAATCTTATTTTCAACCTAGGATAATCATCATCATCATCGTCATCATCATGAAAAGCTAATAGGATTCATTATTGTTATTGCAGGCTATTATTAGTCTCATTGCCATTTCCAAGGGAAACAGTTAAAGTATCTATTAGTGCAATAGTTCTCTCATTCATTTGCTTTTGGCTTTGCCAATCTAATCCCAAAGGTAAGAAATCAATCAGTGTTTGAACATGTCTTCTCTTGTAGTCGCTGTTTTTCTTATGGATTTCAGTGGGACTCCATGGAGCCAGAAGATTGAGAGGAAAAATGTTTTTTATTTTTAAATTTCATTTAGTGAAAATTAGACCATAAAACATACAAGTTTGGAATCAACTTAAATTTATTTTATAATAATTAAATGTGGAGTTGGAGGCACTTCTGACCTGAAAATGTTGGTCAAATGCTATTAGCATATTCTGAGAGCAGATACGGTGGCTAACGTATATTATTGGATATCGGATCCAAAGTCTCTTTTGGTACATTTAAAAAAAAATTTTTTTCAACGTTTTTATTTATTTTTGGGACAGAGAGAGACAGAGCACGAACGGGGGAGGGGCAGAGAGAGAGGGAGACACAGAATCGGAAACAGGCTCCAGGCTCTGAGCCATCAGCCCAGAGCCTGATGCGGGGCTGGAACTCACGGACCGCGAGATCGTGACCTGGCTGAAGTCGGACGCTTAACCGACTGCGCCACCCAGGCGCCCCACTTTTGGTACATTTTTAATGAAAGCATGTGCTGATATATTGGTTCATGATTTATTATGTGAAATCAATCCTAAAATGCTACCTATTTTTATATTCAGGGATTTGCTTGGAGTTTTTTGTGTTTTGATCTTTGTAATTTAATTAGAAGATCATATTGCACATATTCTTTGCTCTTTAAGAATGCCAAAAATTAAATTTTGCTGTATTCCGGAAAGCTTCTGTGTACATTATTAAAATATAATGTAGAGCTAGGAATTTATCCAAGGGATACAGGAGTACTGATGCATAGGGCCACTTGTACCCCAATGTTCATAGCAGCACTCTCAACAATAGCCAAATTATGGAAAGAACCTAAATGTCCATCAACTGATGAATGGATAAAGAAATTGTGGTTTATATACACAATGGAATACTACGTGGCAATGAGAAAAAATGAAATATGGCCTTTTGTAGCAACGTGGATGGAACTGGAGAGTGTGATGCTAAGTGAAATAAGCCATACAGAGAAAGACAGATACCATATGGTTTCACTCTTATGTGGATCTTGAGAAACTTAACAGGAACCCATGAGGGAGGGGAAGGAAAAAAAAAAAAGAGGTTAGAGTGGGAGAGAGCCAAAGCATAAGAGACTGTTAAAAACTGAGAACAAACTGAGGGTTGATGGGGGGGTGATGGGTATTGAGGAGGGCACCTTTTGGGATGAGCACTGGGTGTTGTATGGAAACCAATTTGACAATAAATTTCATATATTAAAAAAAAAAAAAGAAAATGTGGAGATGCTATCTTGGGTGCCAGCACACTTGGAATTCTTTGCTGCCAGTAATCAACAGCCCTTACACATCAACACTGTGAGATTTTTGTCAACTAGTGACAGGGCAACCTCTAAAAACATTTAAGAAGGAATAGGAAACAAAACTGGCATATTTCTTAACATATCAAAAGAATATCAACATATGGTCTCCAAACCCTTTCAATTATCCCCCCCCCCCCCAACTCAATGCAAAATTATGAGCATTTAATGTAGCATTCCAACCCAGGTAACTGTAAAAGTAAATTTCAGACTCCTTTTTTGAAAAATTTCCTGTACCCATGAACACTATAGTTAGTTAACATGCTGCTAATGGCATCAAAAGAGGGAGTCACAAGGAATGCAATTTGTATATAATCATGTTTCCACCAAAATGTTGTAAAATTATCATAAAATAAAAATTAACATTAAAAGAAAAAAATATATAATGTAGAGATCTGGGTTGAGTTCAAGATGGTTTGATTAAATTTGAATGGATGTTTGTGATTTTTCAAGGTTTTTTGTTTTGTTTTGTTTCATCTGAGCAGTTTCACCAAAACTTACTTTATATTAATTTTGTTTTTCTGTCATGAGAATTTTTCCTTGCCTATATTTTGACCTTTGAAATTTGAACCTGTTTTGTTGCAGTAACTTTTATTTTATATTAAGCTTTCATTACTCAACACTCTTCTTCTATTGTAGATTGTATGGCTTCTGATCATTGTCGCATTATTTTCCTTATTATTTTTCAGTTTTCTCATTTTATGTTTATAGATGACTCGCCTTTGAAGCTTGATTTTGGTATTTCACAGAGTACCTCTGTTTGCTTTATCTTTTAACAATATTGTATATGAAATGTAGTTTTCTTTCAAAGATATAATGAATGTAAAGTTAATTGTGATTTTAAATATTAATTAGCTACTTATACTCTGCCTGTTATTTCAGTAGAGATTTTCAGTGAATGTAGCTGTCTCACTTTCTGCTAACATATAAATTACAAAATATTCTTACTTACCACCTTCATTAGATCCATCTTTTATCCTATACTTTTTCTCACAATAAGAAAAGTAAAACAACAAAGAAAGTTAAAGTGGGGGAGGAAGAAACCATTTAATTATAAGAGAGAGAATTAGAAATATTGACTATTGAAAGACCAAGCATGTTTCACACATAAAATCAAGGTAGGAATTGATGAGAAATGAAATGTGGAGGAGGCTAATAAAAATCTCCATAATTTTGATGAAAACACAAAGAGGAATAAAACAGATGCATTACTCCTCTTAGATCCTTTGTGACTATGCACAGTCTTCTGCATAGAGATATAGCCACTGATTATAATTAGTTGAAAACTTTATTCCCAACTTCCCATCTTTCAAATGCAAATTAATGGTTTCTATGACAAAAATAAAAGTCCTTGACATCCTCTTGAAGAAGGACTCAAGTAAAATGAATAATCAGTTGAGATGAACAGCCTAAAATTATCCAGAAAGGATTCACAGACTCTGCTTTTCCAATAAAGCAGAAGGAACTATTGGAAGATAACACTTGTTTCAAAAGAACCATTTTATTACAGGCAGGTAATATAATAATATCTACTCAAGATCTAGTGAGATGGGATGGCTGTGTGAGGTTGGACTGCTTCCACAGTATTTGATTATGCATGGCTCTACCTTCACACCAAACATTCTTATTTTCATATTTATGAGTATTTCCAGAAAAAGTAAATCCTAAAATATTGTATTTCCAGAATTAATGCTTCCACTATTTCTAACAGCAGCATGTGCTGTTAAAAAAAAGAGACAGAACTTTAATTTAATTGCTTTTTTAGGCAGGTAATTATCTTCTCAGTCTCATCTAACTTATGCTTGATGTTAATTTGATTGAAATATTTGCGAGTTTCTTCTACCCTTCCCCCACAGTTTTTTTCTTTTCATTGCATCTGTGGCAGATTAAATTTCAGTGATTTATCTCTGTTTACTTTCTCTTCCTGTATGTGAAGTTATTTTTCACAAATGTTTCCAATAAGAATGAAGTAACTTCAAAATGTTAAGTGATTTCCTTCTGGTAGAACAAGGTATACTTGGGAATGACTGACAAAATTCCTCAACCTTACTCTAAATGGTCTAAAAGCAGATGCAAAAAGTTTGTACCTCTTAAATACTCTTTACCTATTTCACCTAATCCCCAACACCTACTCCCTCCCCGCTGGTAACCAACAGTTTGTTTTCCTGCATCTAAGTCTATATCTGTTTTGGTTGTTCATTTGTTTTGTTTGATTCTACATATAAAGTGAAATCATATAGTATTTAGCTTTCTTTGTCTGACTTATTTCACTTAGCATAATACTCTCTGGGTCCATCCATGTTGTCAACAAATGACAAGATTTCATTCCTTGTCATGGCTGAGTATTAGTCTATTATACACATACACACACATGTGCATGTGTGTGATATATATGTGATATATATATGTATGAAGTGAAATATATATATGTTATATTAAAATGTATATATTATCCATTCATCTATTGATGGATATCTTGGCTGTTGTAAATAATGCTGGAGTCAACATAGGGGGTGTATATACCTGTTTGAATTGGTATTTTTGTTTTTTTTCGGATAAATATCCAGAGGGAGAATTGCTGGATTGTATGGTAGTTCTATTTTTCACTTTTTTAGGAACTTCTATACTGTTTTCCATAGTGGCTGCATCCATATGCATAATATTTTATTGAATTCCCATAGAATACCATAAAATTACTGCTATTATTCATTTTTAAAATAAGTAAAATAAGGGGTGCCTGGGTGACTCAGTTAGCTGTGTGTTCGACTTCGGCCTGGGTCATGATCTCATGGTTCATGGGTTTGGGCCCATGTCAAGCTCTGTGCTGACAGCTAGGAGCCTGGAGCCTGCTTCGGATTTGTGTCTCCCTCTCTCTCTCACCCTCCCCACTCGCACTCTGTCTCTCTCTCTCTAAAATAAATAACGTGAAAAAAACGAAAAATAAGTAAAATAAAATGAGAAATTAATAGTTAAGAAAACTATTAATTTTCAAAACTATATATTTTAACTAAGTCATTATGATAGCAAAACCCATGCTAATTCAGCTGAAGTAAGATTAATTATTTTTAGAGAAATAACCTCATTTTGCAATCACTAATTGAAGAACTTCAGCCATCCACAAATATGTTTGTAAATATCTCAAAAGAATGAAAAAAGAATGTCAGGGTTGTAATAGTTGTTTTGGTTATCTATGGGTATGTAATAGTCATCCTAAAATTCAGTGGTACAAGCCACAACCATTAACTATCCCCACAAGTTTGTGTGTCAGTAGATGAGGCAGGGCACAGTGGGAGTGACTTGTCTTTGCTCTGTGATGACTTGGGCTTCAGCTGGGGTGGCTTTGTTGTGGCCATACACCTAATGCTTCAGTACTGGCTAGTGACTGGATTCCTTGGTTCTTTTCCATTTTATGTCTGCTGGGTCTGGAATGTCCAAGATGGCTTCTTCACTCACATGTCTAAAACAACTAAAACTCATCAGGCATCTTTCTTCTCTTTACAGGGCCTTTCTAGATATCAACCTTGGAATTCACCACATGACCATCTCAGAGTAATTGAACTTCTTATATGGCGTCTAGCTTCTCCTAGGAGTGAGCATTCTGAGGCTTAGACAGAAGCAAAAGTCTCTAATGAACTAGTCTTCAAAGTCCAAGAATGTATTTCCAACTTCATGCTGTTGATCAAGGGTTGTGAGCTTCCTGTGGCTCCAGAGGCAGCATAGACAAACTTGAGCTACTTGAGCTACTTTGCCAAAACTGCACAAAGATATTCATATGTCAGGAAAAAATGCCCCAGAGGTAAGAATCTGAGTTGGGCTGCCTTCATGGGGGATTGAGAAAGGAAGAAGAGATGTCAGAGATTTGTGCAGTTGGGGAGGCCTCTACCATACCCTTCAAAAATTTCCAGTAAGCTCCCCAGAGAAGCAATGGCAACCAGCCTTACATAAGACCATACTTTTGTCCAGTTAGGAAATCAGATGCTGCCCTTGGACCTTTTTCTACATCAACATTCCATGCAAGTGAGTCAGCACCTAGGTGGGAGAGGTATAGACTGTGCCCCACCCCTCCCCGCCAGCTTCAAGATCTTAAGTGCTTGATTCACATACAGTCATTTTAAGTTAAGTTATAATGATTGAGTATATATTTCATGTATTTATAATGCATATTTATATTTATGTATTATATATGTATTACTATGTATTATATATAATATAATGTATATTATAAAATATATATATAATTCTTAGTTCTCTATGCTGATTTTGTCAGCTCATGTAACTGAATAAAGTCAGGTAAGAGGATTTAGCTTCTACTGTAGTTATAAGTCTGAACTTAGTAAATGACAACCTCTGGAATTACTGCTGACTTTTGTGGCATGTTTTATTTTGCAGGGTATGGGGGAGAAGGCATGTATGCAGAAAGAGCCATTTCATGAAGAAAATCAGGTAATAGAAGCAGACACAGGCTATATGAAGGGAGGAAGGGAGACAATACTAGATGAATGACTCATCTCTGGTTTCTGATTCTCAGCCTTTATGAGAATCAACCTTATTTCTTAACCTTGACTTCCATTAGATAATCATAGATCTTTAAATGCAGTCCATCTTTTTCCTCAGTCGCATGATGATAATTACAATTAGAAACACCTTGAGTAAGACCTCCGGATGTCTATTACAAATTTCTGATTGACATTTCTCTAAAGATATATTTGGTTTGAGGCCAACCTACTGCCTGAAAGCAATTTCTCTGAAAGAGATATGCCATGACCAAACTACTACTACATCTAAGATCATATAATATGTGTAGAAATGGATATCTGTCAGTTCTCATTCCCAGAAATTATACCTATCAGAATCTTTTCCGATCTGATCAAATTCTTACCTTCTTCTTTTAGGTCCCATGTATGATTCAAATGTACCCAAATACACGGCAGATAAATTCTTATATTTAGTGTAATTTTGCTAGCCAATGAATGAGCTAGAAACAAATGGAACATATCACTGACATGAGAAAATCAATCTCCCAACTCTCTAAGCTGTTTTCCTTATTTCTTTCCATTTGTTCTTATTTACCATTACCTGTTGACTTCCAAAGGCAGTGCTAGTATTTATCTTCTGATGAGGTTATTTTATTTTAGACCCAGAGACTGGAACAAACCATTATTCACTAATAAGTATCATTTATTTTCATTTGGGCTCTTGGGTTCTTACCAGGTAAATGCTTATTAAATTGAAATAATAAATATACTTGAGGACTGACATATAGCAAAGAATTTTTTTCTTGGTGTTTTTAAGATGAAAACATTTATAAGAGCATGGGACCCCTGGATTTGATTTTCCCTACTGCTGCTCAGAGTACCCTTTGGCAGTTATCTCTCAGCTTGGCATGACTGTGTGTCAGTTGAGCTCTAGAAGCAGCTAGAAGCTTTTGAGCCTTGGAGCTCTTTAGAGATTCTTAGATTGAAACTGTTAACTTTAAGCAACAAAATCTGCATTGTGCCTCCATTTAGTGACAACTAATATTTTGGTACTGTTGACCATTTGGAATAATAAAAGGGCATATTCCTCCTATATATTTGACTGGCTTTGAGTTATCTTTTAGGTCATAAACTCAGTTCTAAATGAATCTTGCATGCTTTTAATAATATTAAGTATAGGCTAATTCATGTCAAGTAAATGGGCTATCAAAATAAGAGGTTTTTTTTGAAGAGCCAGTAATTTAAAATAAGTGACTAATAAATCAATGAATCCATTTGATTGCCTCTGGATTTATTTTTTCAGGCATTTCGTAGACAAATCATTGATTAAAATTTTGGCATCTCAAACAGGGTTTTGGCATTATGTTATGCCTTCAATCTGACATCTGAAAAATGGGTTTACGTATTTCACAGATAAAAATATTTTGAAGTTGGGGCGCCTGGGTGGCTCAGTCAGTTAAACATCTGACTTCAGCTCAGGTCACGATCTTGTGGTTTGTGAGTTCGAGCCCTGAGTCGGGCTCTGTGCTGACAGCTCAGAGCCTGGAGCCTGCTTCAGATTCTGTGTCCCCCTCTTTCTCTGCCCCTCCCTAGCTCATGTTCTGTCTCTCTCTTAAAAATAAATAAACTTTTAAAAAAATGTTTTGAAGTCTTTTGAGAAAGTTGTTACAGAATTATAGATTACTATTTTGCTGCTCTTCCTCTGTACAGATTTCTATTCTAAATAATATACTTCGTGAAAATTAGTAGAAAAATAGATTCATTTTTGAAGCCTATATCTCTGTATCTATCTACTTACCTATCTACCATCTACCAATCTTCTTGTGCTTACTTAGCATTCCATTCAAGTTGAAGCAGATGTTATAGAATAGGAAGAGGCTAATATTCCAAATTTAGTTAAATTATGAAAAATTACAGTGCTTTTCCTGGTGATTGTATTATACTAGAACAAAAGATATAGTCTTATATTTCAAATGCCTTGTTAGAGGTGAGTAGATTCACCTCAAATCATTTATGTCTTTCTCTCTCTTACTGGTTTTAAGTTCCTTTATAATTTGCATCATGAAAATTTCTGAATTGTAATTCTTTCTAAAAAGATAGAAAGAAACACGTCCAGGTGTTTATCATAGTTCTCAAGATGAGCATGAACAGGAGTTATCTTATCCAATGATGATTGATCTATTATGACTCAGAAAGTTCTTGATATTTTTAGAAAGACTAAAAAAGACTAAGAGTGAGGCTACCATACTAAGATGTATATTGGGCTATTTGCATTCCATTTGAGTATCTTCCAAGAAAAATGTCAATTAAATACCTTCCAAATGTGTGGCATCTTAAAATTGATTTGAGAAATATGCTTTTGCAAGTAATTTGAATACTGTTCAATACATTAGCATACATTTAGTTTACTGGTTCCTTTTAAAATTGTGGTTTTGAGCAACTTAGTGAATAATTAAATCTTAATGTTTAATAAACAATGATATTTTTATATAAGGTTTTATTATAAGTAGATATTCAGTTACATATGTTGGGTATTATCATGTGACTTTAAAATGTTTCTCATTTAATTTTTTGAATATTTATTTTTGAGAGAGAGAGAGAGACAGAGAGACAGAACATGAACGGGGGAGGGGCAGAGAGAGAGAGGGAGACACAGAATCTGAAGCAGGCTCCAGGCTCTGAGCTGTCAGCACAGAGCCTCAAGAAGGGCTTAAACTCACGAGCCACCTCATTTAATTTTTTATTAGCAACTTCTAAACTTTTAATTTAAACCTGGGATATTCAATTTTATTTAAACTTGAAGCTCTGAGAATGTTTTTGAAAACTTGGATTTCTTTATTTTGTGTCTCTACTGTTTCTTCACTTGGAATTCTATACATATAGTAGAATGTATGAGACTATGGATTAACAAAATTTTGGAACTTGACACAAAGTTGTTTCAGGAAGATTGGAACCAAAGAAAGGTTTTGTTCCTCTGATTTAGAAGGAAGAGCAAAAGTGCAAGAACTATAAAGAATATGCAGCCTAAGATGGTGAAACAGTTTTATAATTCAGGTGGTTAAAAAAAAAGAATTAGATCAAGTACCATTTCCCAAAGTATGATCTGTGGAATACCAGTCCCACAAAACAGAAAAGATTCTGTGTTCATGTAAATTTAGAAAATGTTGATAATGTATGTATACATTCTGGAGTCCTTAATCAAATTAAATATTTTGAAAAGCTTCCCAAAATGTCCAAAATTATCCTTATAGAATTTATTTCCCAAGCCTTTTGAAATAGAATTTTAAAAATACTATTAATACCTCAGAGAGCAATTCCTAAAAATTTCTTTCCTAGAATACAGTAGGAGGAGACAACATGTGATAGCTGTCTAATTTACTGACCAACTTTGAAGTTAGAGGAAGAGACAAAGAGAAAAAGAGAGAATATCTCTCTCACTATCTATCTCCATAGAGATGTAGATATATAGATATCTATATATCCATATGTCTATATAGAGAGATAAAGATATAGATAGATAATACTTAGATATTTTTTAAACCTTTATTAATCTTCTTTAAAGAACTTTGAGATCCTTTAGAAATGAGATTATTGGGTTAATATTGGTAAGAACAAAAGTAAAAATAGCCAAAATTAGCATTTGTGCCATTACTTGTTGATGGGTATTCTGAATTCATCAGAACTCATCCCCATTTGAAAAGTAAGAAGCAAATCAGAGAAATTAAGTACCTTGCCCAAAGTCACTCACTATTTTTTAAGTTTATTTATTTATTTTGAGAGAGATATTGTGAGAGGGTGAGGGGCAGAGAGACAGGAAGAGAGAGAGAATCCCAAGCAGGCTTCATGCTGCCAGCACAGAGCCTGACATGGGGCTCAAACTTACAAAACTGTGAGATCATGACCTGAGCTGTAACGGAGAGTTGGACATTTAACCGACTGAGCCACCTAGGTGCCCACAAAGTCACTAAACTATTAATGGCAGGGGCAGGTACCAAACTAAGGTTGGCTTTAGTCCACAGCCAATGGGTTTTCATTACACCACAGTCACTTCACCTACTGAACTTTTGTGCTTCTCAGGGGTAGACAGAGATGGGAAGGATTAGATATGCAAGTGAAGTAAGATATGGTCAAAGCATTGAAAAAATGGAAACTTAAATACATAAAAGATATATTAATTAAGATGATCTACAAAATAATATTTTAGAGAAAGAATAATGTAAGTTTATTGGAGGGGTTGCTATGATTATAAGTAACTGATGATGTGATTTTCCACTTGGGATTACAAGCAATTTGACATAGGACTATGGGTTTTGAAACTACATCATTATTTCCAATCCAAGATAGAAAACATCTGGAAAAGCTCCTTGGCCACCTTCTCTAGTTTGCAGGTGGGAAAGTGGGAGGGGAGCAGAGAATATGTCAGTATTCTCATATTTGTTTGTAGTCCAAATGTATATATAGTATTTGACTAATGTGTTAAAGTTCTGAACTCTTTCATAACCAATATTATCTAAAATTACTGCTGTTATAATTAGAAACTCAAATTGCTATAGTACAAAACTTAGTTAAAGCCTACATTTCTTGGCCTGGTAGAATTTAATGAATGCACTTTCCTCTGACAGCTTTATATGTTTAGTGTTTTAGTGAACATGCAGGGGCATCTAATTTGCTGAAGTGTCAAGTCACTAGACTGGGTAGATTATTGGATATACATCTAAACCCTCATTTCACTTCTCTCAGTTATCCACATTTGTTGGACCCTTTTATTTCCCCAAATAGTCCTCGGATTGTGTTTTGGAATTTTTAGAGTTTTAGTTCTCTTAATGGCCTTCCACAATGAGCATAGTTGAGAAGGGATGCAGGGAGAGAATAGATGTGTGCATTTGCTCTGGCACATTAATTTTCAAAGAAGGAAATCATTAGAGGAAGAGCCATGGTGACTTTAGGACTGTACTGTTGAATAAGAAGCTACTAGCATGGTATGGCTGGCCTGAGTTGAGACATGCTCAGTGTATAATACAGACTGGATTTCAAAGACAGTACCAAAAAAAGGTGAAATATTTCATTAATATTATATTGATTACATGTTGATATCATAATATTTTGAATATATTGAGCTGTGCAGATATATTATTAAAATTAATTTTACCTGTTTCTTTTGATTTTTAAAAAAATCTAGCTACTGAAACTTAATAAATTACGCATGTATCTTGTTACATTTCTGTTCGAGGGTGCTGCTTAGAAATTATTATATTTATTTAATGAATTAAAGTCATAGTTGGGGTGAAATTTGAGGCTTGAACCACAGTTTGGGTTAAATCCTCTTGTATAATTAAAGAGGAAGTTCTAAAACTATAACTTAAAAGAATCCCAGTTGTGTTTGTCCTTATCTACAAACTTATCAAATTGTATACATTAAATATGTACCTCTTTCTGTCAGTCATATGTCAGTTAAATGGTTTACAAAAATGAAAAGAATTTCAGTTTATCTATCTGTGACTGCTTAAGAAAAAAATCCATATGTGTGCACGCACGCATGTGAGTGTGTGTATGAATATTTGACTGTTGTAGTGTGGTTAATTCATGACCGTCCTTTAAAACAACCTAGTTCTTTAATTGAATCAGTTTTGTAAAAACACTTAAACCGACCTGAAATATCATCAGTTTGTTTCTCTTATTTTCACAAAACTTCAATTTATTTTAGCAGGGGTCAATAAATATGACTGTCTCTGAATCATTTTGCTTATATTCATATTTCTTTTTTTCTTTTAGTGGTATGACCAAACCTAAAAATATACCTTGTGATGTTTCCATTTGAATATCCTGCTATGCTTCTGAAAATGAGTTTACAAAAATATAAATGACAAGAATTATTATAGTATATTCTAATTCTATTCTAATTCTAGTATTTGAAGACCCTGAAACATTTTGGTTGGCATTACAAATGTAAAGTTTTAAAATTTCCTAGGTGAATTACAAACATATAAAAAAGGATATCATATCCACTTTTTTTTTGAGAAATCACAAAACAAAGTACTATTAATAGGTAGATTATAACAATTTCAAATTTTCCTTCAAATACACATGATAGATCTTAGTTCAAAAGCATGTAAGTGATTTTTTTCTTTTCCCCTTTTCCTAGTCTCACTACATTGATTTTGTGATGGGATTGACCTTATTGATTAAAAATAAACATGTAAAAATGTGTTTTAATTTCTATAGGACTTCAAAAATATCTTTAAATATAAAAATACTTTAATATAAACACATTACTTAAATTGCTGGCTATCAAATTATACACCAGAAGGAAATAATGAAACTAATTTGTGTCATTATTAATTTCTCTCTACAATAAAGAGGTGTGAAAAGTAGGCCACAGAACTACAACAGAAAGTCCCAAATTACTTCCAGTGGTGTTATTCTCAAGTCATATGATAGCTTTATACAATGCAGTTCACTTAAGCCTGATTGTACCAGAACAAGTTTTCCTGAAAGACTCACTATGGTCCAAGTGACCTATTTTGTTTTCTTTTGTATGTCTAAGGCTTTTCATTTGAAATACTCTGCTTAGGAATGTGAAAGTGATTGACGTGAATGGACATGACCTAACCCATTTCTCCTCCCTATTCTTAGCCTTGTCACTTCAGACTCCAAACTAGTTTCTCCAGGCCTGAGAAAAGAGAGGGGCTGTAGGAGAGCAAGGGTATCACACTTGCTGTCCCCCTCCTCTGTAGCACGTCTGTTTGGCATCCATATGAGTGAGGGTTTCTGAACTCTTGGTTCAGCTTATTATTCTTCAGCAAATACCTCTCCAGTCAGCCAGTAATAAATTGTGCTGATCCCTGAGCTGAATCTTTTACATACATTATTTTATAAAAACTTCTCACAAAAATCTTAAGTAGATAACTTTTCTAAGGATATGCCAGTGGTAATTAGCCATTAGCACTCTTGGTTGCAAGTGATAGAAACCAAAGTTAAATTTATGTAAGAACAAAAATAAAGAGGGCATTTGTTGACTTATATAATCAAACACTTAGGAGTTACTTCTAGGTTTAGAAAAGGCTTGATTCAAGGAGGCCAAATGATGTTTCTTAGGACTTTCTTTTTGTTACCCATCAGTGCTTCCTCATGTGTTGGCTCCATTCTCAGGCAGACTATCCTTCTTGTGGTGAATGATGGCTGCCACAGACAGACTGGGAAAACATCCCCAGTAAAAGTGAAAACTTCCATTTCTAGCAGTTTCCTAAAAAGTCCTGGGCCTTCCTCTGATTTGGATCAATTAGAGTCACATAGCCATCTTTGCTGTTCACAAGATAAAATATTCTAAGAGGGTTATGCTTGGGTCATGGGAGCAGGGGTCAGGTACATCCCTTTCTCTAAACACATGACTTAGAATAAAGGTGGACTGATGTCTTAAGCAAGATGGAGAGGCTGTTACCAGAAGAATAGATAGTAGACACAGGAAGGCCAAAAATCACAGATGGGCACTAGGGAGGCCAACCAGGATCTGAACCCAGGTTTTATTACTGTTATTATTATTATTATTATTATTATTATTATTTCCAAGCTAATGATAACATGACTATACTATATCAATATCCTTTAAACTTAAATGCCCACTTTTCCAATAGTTTGTATCCATTAGCTAACATTGCTCTCCCCTCAATAAAAAATAGCACGTATATAGCTTGAATTATTCCTTTCGGCAAAATAATTCCTTTCAGCATTTTTTCAGATGGTGGCTATTTCTTAAACTCAGAATACAATAATGAGCACCTCAGGAGCAAGGACCATCTTTTCTTCCACTTTTGGACAGTGCACATTGCAGGTAGACTAATGTGAATCACAGAACAAATACCTTTCATTTGCACGATGGGCTATATTTTGTTTCTGACTTTAGTAAGTACATCTTTTTTTTATTGTTTATTTTTGAGAGAAGAGAGGGCATGAGCAGGGGAGAGGCAGAGAGAGAGGGGAACAGAAGATCTGAGGCAGGCTCCTCCCTGACAGCAGCGAGCCTGATGAGCGGCTTGAACTCATAAACTGTGACATCATGACCTGAGCCAAAGTCAGATGCTCAACCCACTGAGCCACCCAGGCACCCCTTAGTAAGTACATATTGACTTCAAAATAATGAGAATGGTTTTCTTTCTAATAATTCAACTTTTTAAAAAGCATCCTTAGTCTTCATAGGATACCACATACTCTCAAACACTGCTCAGATGCTTAATATCACAGACAGATGTTCTCAGAATTTAGGTGGTATTCTCAGGCAAATTATGATGGTTGTTGACATTTATGAATGTCTCATATTTTATATATACTTGCTGTTTAATATGTGTGGCTTTTTAAAGAAAGAATACATGAAGTATTTGAGAAATAGTATAAGGTTATACAATTTCTGTTTTTAGTGGTTAGAATAAGGATTTGGATTCAGACAGGCTTAGTTTCCAGTCTTGATAGATATGCGGACTTGAATAATCTCAATGTCACTGAGCCTTAGTTTTCAAAATTTGAAGGGATGTTGTAGGATTTATAAAATAATCTATGTGAGGTGCCTAGCTCGGAGCACAATGCCTGTAACTGCCCAGTAATAAATGGCTCCTCCTTTCCCTTTTCTCTCCTCCTCTTCCTGTCATAAATTGTTATGGTCAAATAAGTCAAGACCCCATTTTAACATACTTACTTATACCTTCCAGCATCTGTGGGGGAATGCAAAAGGTGTCTTTCAGTATCAGGACTGTACATGAGTCCAATACTCACTTTGTAGACCATCCTAGTACATTGCTGTTGCCATATTTATGTTAACATGCCATGACCTTGCTTAGTTGGGAATGAAGAAGAGGGCTACCTAACCCTGATCAATGTCCCTGATAATTATTTATCCAATATGAGGCACTGATACCCTCTGTGAATACCATCTTGAAACAGATTTTGCTTAAATTACTTTGATGAACATTTATTAAGCACCTCCTTTCAGTTGGCTTGGGCTCACACTTCTGCCCCTTACTAAGTCTGTGTCTTGAGCAAGTGATTTACTTTCTTCATTGGTAAAATGTAGTGATCATAGTGCCTACCCAAGGAGTGGTTGCGCAGATTTAAAGAATTGGATGTTTAATTCAGGTGCTATGAGCAATATTCAATAAAAGTTAATACTTAGCCATCATTATCAAGTACAATATGAAGGTGACTGAGAATTTGTCTTTATTCCCCAAGTATTCCCATCTAATAGTGGAGGGAAAAGAGACATAGTCCAGATAATTCTATTGTCATCTAAACTGTATGCTAAAACAGAGGAAAGGGGATTCCAAAAGTGGTGTAAAAGAAAATTAATTTTCACTACAATTGCTATTATATACCTGAGACACAGTGATCTCTTTATACTGTTGAAGGATTTATAGAAAGTGATGTTATTATCTATTTATTCCATACAGTTTATTCTGTAGCATGTGGTCTTGAACTGTGTCTCTTTTTGTATGTACCTGTTAACTTTCCCCACAAAGATGGTAGGTTCCTTGTCATCAGGAACTGGTAGACACTTGAGCATTTGTTGAATTAGTAAAAGTCATATTTTCAAAGGCATAAATAGGGGCACCTAGGTAGCTCAGTCCATTGAGCATCTGACTCTTGGTCGGTCATGATCCCAAGGTCGTGGGAATGAGCCCCACTTCAGGCTCTGTGCTGAGTGTGGAACTTGCTTAAGATTCTCTTTCCTTCTGCCCCTCTTTCCCACTCACACACTCTTTCTCCTTCTTTAAAATCAAATAATAAAAATACTAGCTGGATAGCTAGTATTAATTTATGGGATATACAAAACCAAATCTTCGGGGGCGCCTGGGTGGCTCAGTCGGTAAGCGTCCGACTTCAGCTCAGGTCATGATACCCCAGTCTGTGGGTTCAAGCCCCACGTCGGGCTCTGTGCTGACAGTTCAGAGCCTGGAGCGTGTTTCAGATTCTATGGCTCCCTCTTCCTCTGACCCTCCCCTGTTCACGCTCTCTCTCTGTCTCAAAAATAAATAAATGTTAAAAAAAAAAACAAAAACAAAACCAAATCTTTGCAAGGAGATCCTCTTGCATCTGGATGGCTACATATTTAGGTGTTTTTTGTTTTTTGTTTTTTGTTTTTTTAGCTGGACTATTAAAATAAGCAGTATTGTTTCTAAAGGTATGCGGTGAAGTTATTGTTGAATTTGCAGATAGAATTAATTTTTTTGAAAAAGCTAAGAGAATACTCTGGCATAATTTACATGTACATAAAATAACATGAGTTTGAATCAGGCAGTTCAAATCCTGAGTCTACCCACTTCTCATGTGGGTGCTTAACTTTTCTGGACCTTCGAATCTTTTTCTATAGAATGGGGTTATAATAAACTTTATTTGTTGTGAGAAGTAAATATGATTATGCACATCAAGGATTTACATGCAAGCACACAATAAATAAATGGAAGTCATAATAATGATAGTCTTTTATTGTTTGGGGCAATCATGTTCATATTGTTAATCACTTCAGAAATAGTTTTCTCTACAGGTTGATTAGACACCTTTTGGTCCTTAGAACAAAGAGTGTCCACAAAGGGCCATTTTCCCTAATGTATTTCTAACTATCTCTGAAAACTACAGAATAACTTAAGTACTCTGAGGGGATAGTTCCATCTGTTCAATTTTTGGATCCAATAAGGAATGAAAAGAATGTATGGAGCACAGGGGACCCAATAATGTATCCTCTGATGTCTTATTGTTTCTTTTCTTTTTTATGGTTAGGTATTAAATTTTATAATTTTTTTTATCCTTCCCCAGTGCATTGACTATTAACTAAAAACTAAAAGAGTATAATCTAGAAGTTAAAAATGAAGAATCTGGAGCCATATTTCCAACATGACCTTGTAAATCAAATGTGTGCCTCAGTGTCCTCATCTAGAAAATGAAGACAATAATGGTATCTATCTTTTAGACTTGTTGCAGACACTAAATAAATTAATGGACCTAAGGCCCCCTAAATAACACTTGACATATCATAAAAGTGTCATATATATGTTAACTATTATTGGTACTTTCTCTTCCTGAATCAAATCTGTCTTCTACTACTACATCTACCCCTAATATTTTTGTACTGCTTTCACAATTTTTTTCCATATCTACAATATTTTCTTAAATGCAGTTTTTACTTAGCTTTATATCGAGCATTTATAGATATAAAATCATAAATGTTTTGTGCTTTGTACATTTTTATCCATGAAATAAATATACAACCTTATAAAGACAGTTGTCTGTGTATCACCCTAAATTCTCTCTTATGCTTCCAATATTATATAATACCACATTTATTTACAGTTTTGTGCCATTTGCTTGAAGCTTCAAATCCAACCTCAAATTATTTATTTTCAATTATGCAAAATTAGGAATATATAATAGAGTGTGAGAGAAAGAAGTATGCAATAAATAAAGCCATACTAATTAGAGACATTTTATTATTAAGGTCAACCTATATTCATCATATTGCTTATCTATTCAGAAATAATTTTTGCTGCAAATTGATTAAACACTTTATTCCTGAGAACACATAATGTTTGTCCATGAAATGCAGTTCATAAAGATAATACATGTATACATGCGTACATGTACATATATATGTGTATACATACATGTATGCACGTGTGTGTGTGTGTGTGTGTGAGGGAGACAGAGAGAAAGCTCTAGTGAGGGCTTAAAGAAATGCAAAAAGTAAAGAGATTGTGGTGTACTTTTCTTTGTAACATTACATGGTTCATACATGAAAAAGTTTAACATTTGTGTCTGTATGATGAACTTCAGTAGTAGCCATGAAAGTACTCTCTAATGGTGATAAGATACAGATTTATCCTCTTAAATAGTTAGTACTATGGTATCCCATCTGACCTTAAGAAAATACTGAGTAATTCTCTAGAAACCAGACTATAAAATGGTAACCTCTTAGAACAACAGCTGTCTCTGTAAAGGATCTGCTAATCATTTACATCTCTCAGTAGAAATCCATAGCTAACTGTCATTTAATTGGTGAATGCAGTGTGACCTAATCATCTCCATGAAGTCCTCTTTCCAGAAGGTTCATCCCTTGGGATAACAGGAAAGAGCCTGAGGAATAAGGAATTAATTGCAGAAAGATAATGAGCATGGTTTCAATCAGGCTGAGGGGAGAGACAATGTGATAGAGAACTTAAATCTCAAGGTTCTGATTTAACTATTATCAATTAGAACAAAACATTAAGCATGACATTTACTCTTTCATTTTCTGTCTTATTTATTTGGATCTTCTTGCTTTTTTTTCTTAGTCCAACTAAAGGTCTGTCAATTTTGTTTATCTTTTCAAATATCCAGCTCTTAATTTTGTTGATTTTCCTGTTTTTTTTTTTCTGTTCTTTCCAAGGTATTTGTGCTTCTGACCAACCAGCTATAAATCGGTGGTTCCTATGACCTCCTCAGTTTTGATTAACTTGCTACAGTGGTTCATATAACTGAAGAAACAGTTTATTAGAAGATTAATAATTTATATTAAAAGGATATAACTCAGGAACATTCATAGGGAATAGATGCACAGAGCATGATATGGGAAAAGAAGTGTGGAGTATCCATGCTCTCTACAGGTGTGCCACCATCTCAGCACCTCCACATGTTTACAGTACAAAGCTATCTAAACTCCATCTTTTTGTGTTTTTATGGAGGTGTCATTAAATAGACATGATTGATTAAATCATTGGCTCAAGTGATTAACTCAACTTTCCGCCCCTTTTTCTTCCCCTGGAGGTGGGGGAATGGGGGTGGGGCCAAAAGATCCACACCTCTAATCATAGGTTGATTCCTCTGGCAACAAGCCCCCATTCTTTCCAAAAGTAACATCATCAACATAAACTCAGATGTGATTGAAAGGGGCTTGTACTCTTCAGGTATATAATTTCTGTAAATTTTCTATCTTTTTATTTTCTCATTTTGTTCTTGCGTTGTTCTCCTGATCTGAGTGAGCATCTTTATGATTTTGAATTCTCTGTCAAGTAAATAATATATTTCTATTTTGGGGGTCAGTTTCTAGAACTTTACCTTGTTCTTTGTTCAGAACAATTTCCTTGTTTCTTCATTTTCATTAACTCTGTGTTGGTGTGTGCACTACACAAAATAGCCATCTCTCCTAGTCTTTGTGGACTTGACTCATGCAGAATACCCTCAGCAATCAGTCTGGGCAGTGATTCTAGGGGTTCTCAAATGTTTTTGCTTATCCAATCTGCTTTCTTTGTTCTTAGTAGCCCCAGGCATCTAAATTTTGCTGGGGACCACTAACACTCTTAGATAAGCAAGAGTGAAGCCAATTTAGGCAGCCCTCAGATCATGGGATGTTGGATGCTCTGTCCAACTCTTTCCCTTCTCAGCGAAGAAGCTATGAGTTGGGTTTTGTTTTGGTTTGTTTTGTTGACAGACAGAGGGCATGAGTGAGTGACAGGTAGAGAGAGAGGGAGGATCCCACCAGGGGCAGAGAGATGGGGGGGGGAGAGAGAGAGAAGTGGGGCTCAACGGGGGCTTGTGTTTTACCTGAAGTGGGGCTCATGTTCACCCAAAGCAGGGCTCATGCTCACCTGATGTGGAACTCACACTCATAAACTCTGAGATCATGTCCTGAGTGAAGTCAGATGCTCAATGACTGAGCCACCCAGGCACCTGGGTTTGTTTGTTTGTTTTAATGTTAATGTTTATTTATTTTGAGAGAACATGAGCAGGGAAGGGAGAGAGAGAGAGAGAGAGAGAGAGAGAGAGAATCCCAAGCAGACTCAATGCTGTTAGTGCAGAGCCCAACACAAGGCTTTCTCTCACAAACTGTGAGATCATGACCTGAGCTAATATCAAGAGTCAGATGCTTAACAGATTAAACCATGCAGGTGCCCCTGAGCTGGGTGTTTTTTTTTTGTTTTTTGTTTTTTGTTTTTTTTTTTTTTAATCTGCTCACTCTGTGCTGAGCCAGGGAGAGTAGCTACAGTGACTGCCAGCCCAAACCACCATCATTTTTCTTAGTCCCAGGTGACTCATGTATGCAATACTCATCAGTGCTCTGAGAGAGGCTGGACAGAGGCCAGTCATCTGAGTAGCCCCAGAAAAGTTGAGGCTGGGTGGAAGAAATCTTTTCCTTATAGGAGAGACTTGTGATATTTAGAGACAGAAGACAAGAGATGAGAGGGAGTTAGGAAGTTAGGATGCAAGAGAAAGTAGCTAATTGATGAACAAGGTTTCAGAGGTAGAATGAGACCAGTAGCACACTAACACACCTGTCGGGCAAGGACCTGAAAAACATTAGGATCAGATATTTTTTCTAATGAATAAAGGAAGATGAATGGAGATGTTAGTAAAAGTAATCTTACTGACCTCCCCTGTTCTTTTTTTGTTTGTTTCTCTTGTGATAAAATTGATGTGCTGAAATCATAAACTTTGAACATACAAGGCAACTGATCTACAGAGTCATTCGAATGTAATAAGAATAAATAGGTTCTAGAAGTGAGTGAAAGAGACAGTGTGGATCAAGGCTCGTGTTCTTGTACTGTCAGCAACAGGCATCAGGTCATGTGTTAAGTCCAGTTTCAATTATATAAGCCCCAGGTGGATGCATATTTATATATTCTAATCCATGGTCTTGCATTCCTTTTATATTTAGTTAAAATCATGAGGTTTATCTCCCTTATTATAAGGACACCACAAATCTCTTTTATATAAAGTAGTAGATAAACCATGACTAAATACTGAAGATGTTTAAGAAACAATGTAGTTATCAGAGAGATGGGGCCATATAACTGATTATTTAAGCATGATAAACAATTAGAAGTTACCATAGGCCTTTGTGAACAGTCTTGATATTTTGAAGATGAGAAAAAGCCTTTAGACTCTGGCAGGCATCTGCCGCAGAGCGTTGGCAGCCTGAGAGAGCACAGAGAATCCGTGGCATTCACAGCTTTGAAGGCTTTTGTGTGTCATGGTTTGCTCCAGCAATTCAGTAAGCCAAGCTCAGAATCTCTGAAGACCATTAAACTCCCAACCCTAATTTGTTCCTCTCTCGCGAAATTACCTATAAGGCTGGAAGATACAATCCCCCCTTGATATGGTCACAAAATGACTAAATCCAAAAGCCAACATAAC
Organism: Prionailurus viverrinus; assembly: GCF_022837055.1. Lineage (NCBI taxonomy): Eukaryota > Metazoa > Chordata > Mammalia > Carnivora > Felidae > Prionailurus > Prionailurus viverrinus. Next base: position 185,692,546 of record NC_062561.1, on the reverse strand, counting down.
TGACATGCAGTTTAGCACTGTCCTTTCTAAGAAACTAAGCACCAGTATAAATCTCTAGGCATGGAAAGACATAAGGAAATTATTTTTTAGAGGATCTGGTTAAACACAATAAATTAGTTAGTGCTACCACTGAGATTTCTGCTGTAGGAGAATAGTTCAAAACTCCAGTGAGAGCTTGTTGGAGATCTTAAGAAAGGAATCAATTGCATCAGAGAGAGCCTTACATTTCTGCAAAGAAATAAAATAGACCACAAGTACCTGTAGAGACAAGAGAAGCTATAAATGGGATTTTGTTGTTGTTGTACTGAAAATGTAAGGGGAGGGCCTTTATTTTGCAGGGAGGCTCAAGATAACATTCTAAGGGCTGGAGACAAAGTTTGGCCATTAAATAGACAATAGCATTCTCCAGGTATGAATCCTCTAGACAGGAGTCTAGCCTATTTAAAATAGAGAAATCACAACACCCTTTGATATAATCATGTCATGTATTTTTTTTTTTTTACTTTTAAACATACCTTCACTGACTTACTACAGTCACTAAATAAGAATAAACACCCCCTCCTCATCGTTTCCTCCCCTTTATCAATAGTATTGAGGTGGTTCTTTGTAGCTCCCTTTAGTCCAGACTTTTACGTGTTCCCCCTCCCCAAACTCAAGTCTTTTATTCCCATAATAACAATATGGGAAGACACTCCTTTATTAACTTTCTATAGGAGCTGAAGTTCCCATTGGGTCATAATTGCTAAACAGAGTTGAAGGCTTAGCAATTAAATCCCCCATGAAAATATATGAATAAAAGTTGAAATGTTATGGGCTGATTTTTTGACTAAACTTCTGCCAGCTCTTGGAATGTTTTATGAAGAGATGCCGGCATATTCAATAAATCTCAGCTGGCTGTTGTCCAGGAGAAATTATCACCAGCCCTGTGAAGGATCTCTGGCTTCTCCTTAGGAAAGGGAGGGGAAGAAGAATCATTCTGGTTCATTCTGAGTTGTGCATTATACATTAAATTAAAATATATGTTTCACCCATTTAGCAGTCTGAATAATAAAAGCTGTATACAGCTGCAACAACTCTGCTCTATGCATTTTAATGACTGATTTGTGAATATACTAGAATTATAGCTGCTGTTCAAATATTTTCCTTTTTTAAGAAGTCACAAATCCCTCCCCTTAAAAATGCACAGACAAACACTTTATAATCTTTTAATAATTTGTACTAAAGGGTTTTAAAGCTTAGAATATGTGGAAATTATTTGTTTTAGGACCAGTAAATATAATGGGCTTGTCAATATGGTATTTAAATAACTGTCAAAATATTTGGAGTGTCTCCAATGAAAGGAACCTAACTCGATTTCTGCATTCAAATGAATTCTAAATAGAAAAAGTGATATACAGTTCAAAAGGAAGCATTAGACTATAAAGCACCTTTCCATTTCTCTAAGGAATTGTGATCTACTGCTCAAATAGACTTTTAAATGGCTGCCGAGTTTTCAGACTTCTCAGATGTTCAGACTTAAATCAGTTTGAACTAGTTAAGTAGAGTCACAATTAGAATTGTAATTTCTTTTCTTTCCATTTTTAACCAATTGTGAAGAAAGCTAATAAAACTGGGAAATGAACATCTGCAACCTTTAATATGATAACTAGGTCTTAGAAGAGTGAAACAATGCTTTATCGACCTCCAGAGGTTATTTTGCTAAGCGTAATGCCAGTTTTGACATAGGAGCTCTGTACCTTTTGTATGAGACTCAAAACCACAAACCAGAAGTTTTCGCTAATGGGTTCTGAAAAACATTTAGAATCAAATTATAAGAAAAAAAGTGACGTGTTTTGGCAAAGATAATAGTATAATATCCTTAATTTCTCGTAGAAACTTATAAAAGTATCTTTGCCAAGCAGCCAAAGGTTTAAGATGCATATGATCAATGGAAAGAAGTTCCCAGTAATTGCCATGAATTCACAAGTCCATTCTTAGGTTGGAAATATGATGGTAAAGCATGAATTTGTCTGCAATCTTTGGGAGAGCAAACGAATAGAAGTAGTTCCCTTTATAATTTGCTCATTTCAGCATCAGATAACCCTGTCTCTTAGCACTGCCCCCCCCAGAGTCTCATTTTAAAGCATAGTTTCAAAAAATGTTTTTTGAATATTTTTAAAACCTGGAAAATAATGTTTTGTTTCTGAATGTGTTAGTGGTTTGCATCACTGACGAATCAGACTTCTTCCTAAGCAGTCTTTGTGTCTGTAAACTGGTCTAAACATCTGTTACAAGGATTCATTTAGAAATGCCCATTTGGAATTGTTTTTCTAGAGCAGAAGTCATTAAACTTTTTTTCTGTGAAGGACCAGAGAGTAACTGATTTGGGCTTTGGGGACTCTGTCACAATAACTCAATCCTGCCATTTAGTGCAAAGAAACCCATAGACAATATGTAAACATATCTGTGGCTGGTGTATTTGGCCCATAGGCTATTCTAGAGCAGTGATTCCCAACTGGTACTTATGTGTGATGGGGAGGGAACTCTGGGAAGTTCATTAGATGATAAATGTTGAGAGAATCCTGGAAACTTTTATCTTTTTTCCTAACAGAGTTCATAGGAAATCCTTTTTTTCCTCCTAAAATATTAATTAGTGGGGTCTGTAGTTCATTAAAAATTGCACAAAAATGTAAATGAGGGTCAGAAATCACTTTTAATGTTACTACATCATGAACATGAATAATATAAAATAGTGATGTACAATAGGAATCTCTTAATGAGACACATATGTGTTTCAAATTTTCTAGCAGCCACATTAAAGAAGTTAAAAAAAGTAAACTTAACTTTAATAATGTATTTTTTAACTCAATATAAAAATATTATGATTATACTTTGTAATCAATATTAAAATGTATTAATGGGATATTTCAAATTTATTTTATACAAAGCCTTTGAAATCTGGTGGATATTTTACTCTCACAGCATATTTCAACTTGTACTAGTTACATTTCCAGTGCTCGGTGGACACATGTGAGTAGTGACTAACATATTGGATAGCAGAGGGAAGAAACATATGTTACTTACTGGATTATTCACTGGATTATATTTTGAGAACAAGTGATATAGGACATAGGACAGATTAATGCTGTCTTTCTCTTCCTCTATAACATTGAGCCTGGCAGCCTCCTAAAACATGTTCATAATACAGTATTTTGGGCAGTCACTGAAATCATGAAAGCTGAATTTTAGGATGAAGCCTCTCTGCCAGTTTGCATAGAGACCACAAGATGAATTCACCACCCAATTGAGCATTTGAAATCTCAGAACTCATTTCAAACAGTTATTTTCTTTTATTTGCCAGTGACTAGTCAAAACTTCTAATGCCAAGAGAGACCAGGGAGATAGAAAGGAGAGAATACCCCTGGGTGGATACACTAGACAGTGATGGGATGGACCATCTGTGGCAAATGGCAAGTATATACTCTCCTCAAAGTCTCCACATTCCTAAAACCAAACACTGTGTCACCAAACAAAGCACATCTCTCAGGCTACCACTGGTTGTCCAGACCTATTGGTTTCCAGCCCCTGGCTACACACACTAGGCTAAAGATGTGTGGCTGTTCCAAAAGAATTAACATTTTTAGATTGTGACATAATTTAGTCCTTGTTTGACCTTTGCCAATCTCGGGGATCAGGTGACATAACTCCAGCCTCACTCTCCCTTGGCCCTTCTGTCTTGCAGGGGGTAGAGGGGATCCTGATTGAGTCTGTAATCCCTTTGCTGGCAACTCCACTTCTGTTTACCAACCAGGAAAATACACCCATCTATGAAGCCTTCCTGATATCTCTCAAATGTTCCTAGCTGTACAAATCGACCAAGCCAAAGCTCAGAAAGCTCTGGAAACGAACAGCTTTTAAAAACTCATCTGGTAATAAAATTTTACCTCATTTGAACTCATTTATCAGCAAAATTGGATTTTGCTCTGTGTGAGTCTCTTAATCGGTGTTTACTTAGCTAACAATCGTGGAAATTCATACTGCAGTAATATTACCATTTTTGAATATAAGTGCTGTCAGAGATCCCACTGGGATGATTGTGTAATATATTGGGTTCATGCCATATTATCTTTGTAATATCAGAAAAGTTGTGAAACACATCTGGCTCCAATGATGCCTTTATTAGTGGACCTTTATTACTCATGGTAGAAGCAGTAGTAGCAGCAGCAGCAGCAGCAGCAGCAAATAGTTATTTAGCACTAAATATGCTTTAGGTACCTGACATATTTTTACTGCTTTATTTTGTACATGCTCCTATTAGATAAATATTATTATTCCATTTTTTTTTGTAGGTGTGAAAAGTAAGATATAGTAGAGTTAGGTAACTTGCCCAAGGTCACACAGTTCCCCAGTAGCACCACTAGGCAGTGTCAGTAATCAAGCCAGGCAGTCTGGCTTAGAGTCTGTAGTCTTTACGACTGTGCAAAGCCTCTCTAGGTCTTTATTATGGGACCTCCCTCAACTGACATTTAATATGTAAATGTTCTGTCTCCTGAACTAGAATTCTTGTTCCTTTCTTTAGAAACTCTGGAAGATTTTCTCCCAGATGCTTTCTACCTGGCAGTGGTGAACATACTGGAATCACTAGGTTCGAGAGTTAGGAATTTCAGGAACTTACTATAGATTCTGTAGATTATGTTCTCTTTCATTCTGTCTTCTACAAACATTATTTAACTTTGCATGACTTCACAATTACTCAACTCTGCGTCCCTCAGTGAATAGACACAACCGTATATGTTAACACTTCAACTACACTGAAGATGAGTTTTATTTTTGGATCCCATGAGCTAAATGTTCACTCTGAGCTATGTAGTATGTGAAAGTTATGTATATCTTACCTCAGTTTAACCCCTATAGTTTCTGGGGGGATGCTGTTATTATTATTCCCATGTTACACATGGAGATTGGGACATGTGTGATCATGATGGTAGGAAGTGGTGAAATCATTTTAAAATTTAGGTGGTTTGAACTCAGAACCCACAATCTTCCTTGTTTTCCTTCTTTACCTCTAACTTTCTTCAGAGACTACTTTCTAGGATGCTGCTGGAGTTACATTTCTAAGACAAGTCACTTCCTAAATCCAGTCTTTCTTTCTCCTCACCACTGTTGCCCCTCCAGTTACCTTGGAGGACTTGAGAGTCTCTGAATATTCCATCCTCTCACCATAGACAATACTCATTAATTCTCATAAGAATGTTATGGATTTGTGCTATTGATGTTTCTATTTAACAATTACAGATAGAATTGAGACCTACAGATGTTAGTAACTTACTCATATTTATGTAGTAATTTGTGGCTGAACTGGAACTCAAGCACAGGTCATCTGATATAAAATCTCAAACAGTACAGCCCATATTATCTTGCCTTTCATTGAATTAGTTTCTACAATTACAAAGCTCTAAGAACAAATTATCATTATTCAAAGGAAACCCTAAGTAACCCATAGAACTTCTTTTAATTGAACTTCCTACCTACTGACTCAGTGAAGAAACATGAACTTAATTGAATATTCTTCTTCTCACATTCACTAGGGGTATATTTTTGGTCTTTGCTTAAAGTATTTCCTGTGTGCATCTATTCAGCCTGTACATTTCATTTTCAAAACCTGAGTCATTTTTCATTTAATTGTATTTATTACAAAACACAGTCCAAGTCACTAAAATAAAACTCAATGAAATAAGAGGGCAGAGGTTGAATAAAAAGGTTCTGAAAAAAAGCCCTTTGACCGCAAATGGAGGCTAGATTGGGATTTGTTTTTCAGAAGTGATTAATCCTAGCAGTCATTAGTAAACAGTAATGCATATTTGCATGTCACCTCTTTATGCACTAAACAAAGATCAGATCAACCTAGCCCCAACTCATTCTGTTTAACTGTTGGAATATTTTTAAAAGAACATCAGTGTAGTTAAAAAAAAAAGACTTTATGAGCACTCTGATTGTTTGGAAGTTTAAAAGAAGAGTAGCCTTTTTCCTTTTTGGGGGCGTAAATCCTGTGGGGATGTCTCCAGATCTTCAAATAAGTCCCTCCAAGGGAGAAAAATTCCAGCACTTACAACATGCAAACTCAGTGCCTGGGGACTCCCTGTCACCTCACTTTGGAAGTGTTTGGTGTGCTATGCAGATCACGGAGATTGGGTAATAAAAACCCACCACCACCCAACCAGGGAAATCTATTACTCACCTCTTCTATTAATAGAGTTAGAGCTTCGATTTCACACTGCAAAAAGCTCAGATTTATTTTGCTTACTTGAATCTCAAAGCTTGAGTGGTCTCCGATTTGGGAAATGTAAATTCTGCTTCCCTTTAAACTAAATAATAGTTCTATTTATAACACTTGTCATAGCCTTTATATGCCTTTTCTGCATATAAAATGCTGCAATACATATACCTACTCTAATGTTTCTAGTAGGGTATGTTTTGCACACTGATTTATTAGAAAATAGGAAAAAGGAACCATGGTCACCTGGGGGTGGGGGGAGGTGTTGGAGAACTGTTGCCCATTCCACCCACTTATAAATGAGAGGTGAAAATCCATCCTGTTCATTTATCAATTCACATGGAGCCTTTTTTGTTGTTGAGCTGTTTGATTTGATAGCAGAAACGTGCTGAGGGTTTTGTTTTAAGACAATTCCATTTCTCAGGATGCCTCCTACCTTTGGTGTATCTATCATTTAGAAAACGGTGAATAGGAGCTTAAGCAGCTAATAGCCAATTCCAGTTCCCATTTTTATCTGTGGAAGACAGTCTCTGTTAAAATGGTAACAGCTAATGCAAAACTAATCTAACCAGCCATTGGGTGGCACTGTTGCTCCATTGAGTTCTCGGTTAAAGACCATTTCTCTTATACTAAAAAAGGAAAAGAAACGAAGCTTGATTGCACCTTAAAGAAAGCATTGTTTAAATAAGACAATTGGCTTTCCTCTGCTTCTTTGATTATTTTGGTTCCCTAAACCACCCTTTGACCCAGGAATGACAAGTAGATTTGAACTCACACGCCAATATCAACTATTTGAACGATGCTACCTAGAGACTTGTGTTGAGAAAGATTCTGATGTTATATCCAAGCCAATGGGGAGAATATTGTAGGTTGATTAACAGTGGGCATAGAATTTTGGAATACTGACATACTTCCCATTCTTGCTTTAGCCTACATTTTGAACTGTACATACTCAGGACTTATGATAAGAATACATTCTGCACTACTGTTGGGGCTAGTTAGAGAACATATGAGTGGAATATTAAAAAATATTGAGAGGATAAAGGAGCATGTTGTTCATCCTGGTCAAAATTGTAAGTGTCCTCTTTTCTTGTCTCTCTTAATATAACCAGAGTGTTAACAACAATGAGAAAATGGTGTCATTTCCACAAGGAGATTAAGAGTTTTTGGTTGGCTGGAGCTGGAGGATGGAGGCCAAAAAAAGATATCTTTATCACAATATCAGAACCTCAAAGCCCAAACTGTGTTGTCATCTTAGAGCTTAAAATTTATTTATTTATTTATTTTTTGAGACAGAGCATGAGCAGGGGAAGGGCAGAGAGAGAGGGAGAGAGAGTATCAACAGTAGGTCCCGCGCTGTCAGTGCAGAGCCTGACATGGGGCTTGATCCCATGAAGTTTGAGATCATGACCTAAGCTGAAATCAAGAATCGGATGCTTAACTGACTGAGCTACCCAGGTGCCCCCATCATCTTAGAATAAAAAAAAATTGCTGTGTTTATTTGATTTCAGGTCTATTATGGCTTTAAGACTTACCATGAAGGAAACTATGACTGCCACATATGAGTAATTCTATGAGACATTAAACTTTTCTCTGTCTCTTCTAAAAATCTTATAATACTCTTTGATACTGAGGTATTTATTGAATGGGTTAAGCAGTAGTGTTTTCTGTGATGATGAAAATGGTCTATATTTGTGCTGTTCAGGAAGGTAATCACTAGGCACATCTAGCTACTGAGCACTTGAAATATGGCTAGTGTGATTAAGGAACTAGATTTTTACTTTTTATGCAATTTTAATTAATATTAATGTAAATGTAAAGAGACAAATGTGGCTACTCACTGTTGTTGGATAGTGAAGTTCTAGCCACTGCAGAAATTATTAATCCTGGGGTTTGAAGAATATGCAACCTGTAAACCAAATCACAATATATGATATTGTGGTATCATATCAGCACAAAAATGCCCAATAAGAATAGTTAAGGAGTATTAAACATGCACTATGTGTATAGCACTGTTCTAAACGTTTTACGTATTTAGTTTTCCAATAACATATGAGGAAAAAGGTTTTATCACCATTTTCTAGATGAAGATATTTATAGTAAAGTAATAAGCACTAAAATATAGATAGGTCCCTATCTGGGATGTGTTGGCCCTCTACATTGTCTGGTAATTTGGTTTCCTTTCCAACAAATATATATTTTTTAAAGGTATATTCATTTTTTTTTACATTTATTTATTTAGGAAAGGGATTGAGTTTGTGGTTGGGAAAGGCAGAGAAGGATGGCCTTGGCATCTTCAGACCCCACTCTATAAACAAGAGACCTCTTCGGAAAGCAGTGTGGTGGCCAGTATATTACTTCGGAGCCCCATCATTCTCTCTCTCTCTCCTTTAAGTAGCTTATTGAAGTACTACCTCTAACTAAACAAACTTCTTTTCTGGAGGGTTTTCTGGCAAATACAATTTCCTCCAACGTATTATATTTACAGTGTTGTTCTAACATGCTTTATATAGAAGTATCCTGGGCAGTCGTCTGTACCTGATTCAGGGGAGTGCACAGCTAAAGTTCTTTTGTACCCAGAGGATGGCAAAGCTTTACTCTATGGTGGGAAATTAGTGAAGGCTTCTGTTGGTAAACAAAATAATGCCCTCTCTACTAAAGATGTTCATGTGCCAATTCCCAGAACCCATGAATATGTTACTGTATATTGCAAAAGGAATTTTGCATCGGTGATTCAGTTAAAGATTTTGAGATGGGAAGTTTAGTCTGGTTTACATTGGGTGGGCCTGATATAATCACAAACAACTTTATGAAAGAGAGGCACAGATCATAGAGGAGAAGTCAATGTGATGATGAAAGAGAGGGAGATGAGAAGATGTACCTTCATGTCTTTTAAGATGGTGGAAGGCACCATGAGACAAAGAATTTAGCTGGCATCAAGAAGCTGGAAAAGGAAAGGAAATGGATTCTCCCCCAAGAGCCTGTACATACACATTCTAGACTTCTCACTTCTGGAACTGTAAAGTAATAAATTTGTATTGTTTTAAGTACTTTGCTCCAGCAGCATTAGGAAACTAACGCAGCTTCTTGGAGAGGATGAATTTTAAACAGTCTTAAAGGATCGATGAGCATTGTCAGAGAGAAGAAGGATGTTCCAGCAAGAGGAACCAGCAAGTTCAAAGGCACAAAGCTCCAAAAAAGTAGTGCACTGGAACAGTGTGTATCTCAGGTAGCCTACAGTTTAGATGTGTTTCAGGGAAATAAGAGGCAGAACTCTGGTATCATTCCCAGAACTCTGTGGTACAGAAAAGGGAGTCTTCTGGTTTTAGTCACTAGCATTTTGAGACCAATACTGGCACCATGTTTTCCTTTTCTAGACCACATGTGGACCTCCAGAGTCTCCTGTGGTTTTGCTCCATGTATTTCTCTAGCCACAGAGATCAAGAAAAAAAATCCATAAATATTTGCTACAGGAAGAAAGATTCAGAATAAAGGTGACCATTAAAGAATGTGAATGAACACAAAGTCTATTGCTCAAACAAGATTATCTTTTACTTGTATCTGGGTTGGTAATACGATTTATACAAATAGGATGGCAAATTTGGGCCTTGTAAGGATTGTTCTGTGGCTCTGCTCAGTGTGATTCTTCTCTAAGGTCCAGGGAGTAAAGTTGTCTCAGGATTAGAGGATTATTTGCTTTTACTGCCTGGAATATGTACTGTCCCAGTTGATCATTTATACTTTGATGGTATGGTATTCAAGTGCTGATGTATTTAAGATCTTAATAGCAAAAGTAAAAATAAAAGAATATTTACATAGCTCATAAAAGGACAGCCTGTGCTTCCTTTGTGCATTTTACAGCTCCTCATCACCGTGCAGAGTAGATTCCATGATGCACTAAGTTTTATATTATCTCTGACTTGCACCACAGTCAAATGACCACCCTGGCTTTAAAACTTCTTGAAGCAAATCACCCATTGCCACTGATACTAAAATGAAACTTCTTCCTTAAATTCCAATAAATCCTCCAAATGTTATGCAAATTGAAAAATACCCCTGTCAAAAGACTGTCAGATAACACCTCTCATTCCCAAGGACTATTTGTAAGCATACAGAAACATCCAGAAAGAAGTAATAAATTGTTCTAGTACACTGTTCTGGCAGCCATTAATAAATCAATATGAAGGGGAGTTCTGAAGGGCAAAATGTTGCTGTCGGTGGGTGTCCGATTTAATTTTTCTCTAAATTAATATTTCGAATATGATAAGTGAGCTGGCAGGAACAGATTTCATGATTAATTCTATGGAGTCAAAAATGCTTTGATGGCACTTTAATAGCTGCTCCACTGATCTAAAAGTGCCTGAAACGGGCTCACGTGGGCAAGCTCACAAATTGCATGATAATGTGGATCCCACCCAAGGAGGAGATTTACTTTTTATTTTCAAATCTCTGGCATACCTTGGGATAGATGTATTTCATCATCCAGGCAGAGACATTTTTATAGCATTGTGAGCCATGGCTGAATGATACATGTGGTATGAGTGAGCAAAAAGCGCCATTAGAACCCTTCTGTAAGTCCTGTCTTCCACAAGCCACATAAATCAGCTTACAGAGGAGTCATTGCTCCCCTGAAAATGAGGATTCCCACAATAAAAATACCCTATTTCCAAAGGGCCAGTGAGCTACATACAACTTGAGCTCATGAATGAGAAACAAGAACGGATCCTGAGTGCTTATTTTAGGGTCAACACTGACCTGTAATTATTGCTATCATGATAGGCCTATGTTTACATGAACTGGGAGGCTACTACTGAAATTCTGTATTTGTTGAGTTTATTGAGTGCATCAAGAGTTTGGCAACATTATGCAACTTGAAGGATATAGGGCAGCAGAATAACCACACTCATGGAGCTTGTATTCCAGCTTAGGAGGCAGATATATTAACACCTATACAGAAGGGTTGAATGGAGAATTGAACAAAGTGCTTTGGAACCATATGGGAAAACAGAATTAGTTCTGTCTTCGGCTCCTATGTTTCATCTCAGTCTTAAAGAATGAATAAGACTGTGATGGGGTTATACAGGTATTTTAAGCAGAGAAAAGCATAAAGGTGTGAAAATTCTTGGCATATTTGGAAACTAGTAGGTAATTCAGCGCGATGAATGCACAGAGGAAAGGAAGCAAGACTGGAAACTTAGAAGTCGGTGTAGGGTTTTCAATGTGATGTGAAAATAAGCCATATTCCTGGTCAGTGGAAAATCACAAATGGGTTTTTAAGGAGGTAGGATCATAATACACACTTCAGAAAGATTACTATGGAAGTTTTAATTATGTTGGGAAATCCGAGTTTTATCATTAATCCAAATATCTGCTTTGGACAACTGATTAAAAGTCCCATTCCCCAACCTAACTGGAAGAGTAAGTTTGTGGGGAAGCTGAAAAGTTTAACCATTGGCTAAATTGTATTTCATGGGCCTATAGGATATTAGAGAGGCCTCAGAATTCCTTAGGCATGTGCATATACGGATATGAGGCTCAGATGAAAAATCTTGGTTGTAGACATATGTTGGAAGTCACCAGTGTGAATGAGATCATGTAGGGAGAGGAGGTAGAGTGAGGGGAGAAGAGGTCTTGGCCTAAGCCCTGAGGAACATCAACATTTGGAGATGAACAGGAGAAGAAAAGATTCAAAACAGAGGGAAAAGGAAAGTAAGAGAGTATTTCAAAAAATAAGAGGTCTGCAAGGCACACCTGAGTGGCTCAGTCGGTTTAGCAGCTGACTTCAGCTCAGGTCATGATCTCGTGGTCTGTGAGTCCAAGTCCCCTGTTGGGCTCTGTGCTGACAGCTCAGAGCCTGGAGCCTGCTTCAGATTCTGTGTCTCCCTCTCTCTCTGCCCCTCCCCTGCTTCCTCTCCGTCTGTCTCTCTCTCTCAAAAATAATAAACATTAAAAAAAACAGTTTCTGCAGCTTCAAATATAATCTAGAAGTAAAGTATGAAAAGAACTAAAACATATTTATTAGAATTAGCCAAAAAGGGAGTGATGTGACACACACATTAAGGTTTGGTAGAAGTGGAATCTAGAGTATAATAGGTAAAAGAAAGTGTTAGAGCTAAAGAAATTGTGAATATAGACAACTGTTTAAAGATTATTATTTTTAATTTTCTTGAGAATTTTGTTTTATGTTTTAGTTTAATATTGTTTTGTTTTGAGTAGAACACTAAAGATTTGGAGATTTGTATTTATATTTGAGAATCTTTTTACAAACTTAGATTTGAGCCTTTTATAGTATAAAATGTCACTAGCTTATTGGCTATTAGTTCAAGCTCACAATTTTACTTAAAAATATTTTTTATAGAGAATTCTACAGGGAACACCTCCTTATAGGTACCCAGAACTTGCATTATGGTTTTCTTTCATTAACTTCCAAGTAGATCACAACCACCCCCAAATAAATGTTTTTTTATTGAAGTATGCATTTTGAGGCTCCCAATGTAGAGATATGTGTTGGCCGAGAACTAATTTTTCTGAGTGTGTTTGTACCTTCAATGTGGATGAATAAAAGTGGTAAGAAAATGATAAATCAATTCCTTTACTTAGAGTGTTTTGAATATAGGCTAAATTTTGAAGTTAGAGTACACTTGATCATAACAAACATGAAGGAAACACATTCTAATGTTCACTCTTCTTTCAAGAAATCTATGTACTATTTAATTAAAATTTTTTTTAATGTTTACTTCGTTTTGAGAGACAGAGTGCAAATGGGGGAGGGGCAGAGAGAGAGGGAGACACAGAATCTGAAGCAGGGTCCAGGCTCTGAGCTGTCAGCATAGAGCCTGACATAGGGCTCAAACCCACAAACAGTGAGATCATGACCTGAGCCGAAGTCAGGTCCTTAACTGACTGAGCCACCCAGGTGCCCCTGTACTATTTAATTTATATGATGGTTGGACAAACTTGGGTAAATATAATCCTATTACATCTTTTTTTTTTTTTTTAATAGGGAGGAAAAAAGAAAAACTAGTAGCTTTGATTAGGTCACCCACACTTAATTTTCTTTTAGTCTGCTTCTTGTTACCTTTTCCTTTCTTTGCCTTTGTTATTTCAAAGTACACATCAGTACGATTTAAGATTATTTATTATGCATTGACATTAAACTTTGGGTATTAATATTCATTGGGATCCTTGAAAATTGATTAATTAATTAAGTTCAAAAGATTTGTATGAGAAGCCTTTGTTCACTCTTCTGTTGTTCATTATTCTTCATATACATAGTATCATTCGCTAATTTTTTCACTTCTCTCCCAAGGACCCCCAACAAATTATTACTTAACAATCTCCTGTATTTTTTGTTTCACTGGCATTTCTAAGCTGTCTGGCTACAAATTTAAGTTTGTAAATTAATGAGTAAGGGAAAGATCCAGACTCATATAAATGAATCCCTTGTTAGTTTTTAGATCTAACAAAAGTCAAATTTAAAGGTGAAAACTGTTTTTGAACTGTTTATTCATGTTGGCTCTGGCTGTTGATCATTATCTACCTCATATGCAGGTAGTATAGGGTGAGTTCCTATTTTTCTGTCATTTTGGTAACTGAAATTCCTCCATCCAAGCTAAATAAGTTCAAATGGTGTGTATAAGATACTACACCTAGCCACCTCTATCTGGCCATTGGCCACACAGAACACTAATTTCTTCAGTTTTCCAGAGTTGTTCAGATTTATAATTACTGATTTATTCTGAATAGGCCCCTAAGAGACTGAAGTGTCAAACCAGAATGCCAATTTACTAATTTACCTTTTAATGGAACTATCAGGTCCAGATATGTTCTGATTTAGCACATTTTCCCATTTAGGACTTGAACTATCAGGATGATCTTCACAATCATCATCAAAACTTGCATGAAAAATTGCATGTATACATCAAGGTTTTTTCCTTGTGGAGAGGGCCAAAGCTTTAATCCCAAATTTTATTCCCAATCCCAAAATTTATTCAGTAGGTAACTCCAAGTGAAAGCAAATTCTTGAAAGATTTCTTGACAAGCCTAGAATCAGAAAAAAAGGAAGGTAGTAAGAAAAGATAAATGTTTAGTGGTGCTGGTATTATAAGATTCAACTTCCAGGGAAGACAGACCACTGTACCTAGCAAGGAATCTTCCTCCCCCAACAGATTTCCATGTATATACTCCAAGTGTTTAGTTTTGAGTTATATCTTCTCTAAGGCTTACATCCGCCATCCATCTCTCTTTTGTTCCAAAGTCTTTCTTGACATATATTGCTATCTTCAGTCTAGTTGTGTTAAATTTTTGTAAGCCTGAGATCTCTTCAATGTGTTAAAGGTGATGTTGTTAGCTGATTTATTGGATATTGGTTTTATATTTTCAGTTTCAGAAGACAGTCCTTATTGTCTTATTTCTACAATTTGGCAGAGTTAAGAGAAGTCAAATCATCATAATATCAAGGTACAGTCAGCATGAACATCAAGTTTTGTTATTGGATTATGAGGCAGTCTTTTGGAAATTAATTTCTCCACAATGAAAAAAAGTGCATCTTTGATCAACTCTGCTCCTTATTTTGAATTTATCTATCCACTTGTTCCTAAAGTAGTCCTGCCAGATGATTATCAGTTTTAATTGGTTTTAAAATGTCCTTCCTTTAATAGAAATTCAGATCCAGGAGACACAGAGATAAATCCCAACAAAATCAACTCAAGGAAGTTCACACTAAGAGACATAGTAATTAAAATGGCAAAAAGTAGTGACAAAGAACTTTAAAAGCAGCAAGAGAAAAGAAAACAGTTACATACAAGGGAAACCCCATAAGGCTATCAGCAGATTTTTCAACAGAAACTGCAGGTCAGAAGGGAGTGGCAGGATAATTAAGTGCTGGAAGGGAAGAATCTGCAGCTAGGAATATTCTGTCCAGCAAGGCTGGCATTCAGAATAGAAGGAGAGATAAAGAGTTCCCAGACACACAAAAGTTAATGGAGTTCATAATGACTAAACCAGCTCTAAAAGAGATCTTAAAGGGGACTCTTTGAATGGAAAGGAAAGACCATAAGTGAGAGTAAGAAAAGCAGAATGCATAAAAGCAGTAAAAATAAGCATATCTGTAAAAATAAGTCAAAAAGCTCAAAAAATTATATAAAGTATGGCATCATATACCTAAACATGAGGAGGAGAGGAGTAAAGAATGGGTTCAGACTTAAGTGACCATCAACTTCATGTAGATTGCTTTGTGCATAAGATGTTATATACAAACCTAATGGTAACCACAAATAAAAAACCAGTAATAGATATGCAAAAAATAAAGAGAAAGGAATCCAACCATGTCACTAAAGAAAGCCAACTTATGGTGAAAAAAGAGAGCAAGGGAAAAAAGGAGCAGAGAAGATCCACAAAAACAAACCCAAAACAAATAACAAAATGGCAATAAATACATATCTATCAATAATTGCTTTGAATGTAAATGGACTAAAATGATCCAGTCAAAATACATAGGGTGACAGAATGGATTTAAAAAAAGACCCATCCATATGCTGTGCACAAGAGATTCACTTCAGACCTATGGACGCATGCAGTTTGAAACTGAGGTTATGGAAAAATATTTACAATGCAAATGGATGTAAAAAGAAAGCTGGGGTAGCAATTCTTATATAGACAAAATAGACCTTAAAACAAAGATTATCAGGAAACAAGAAAGGCACTATATAATTATTAAGGGGATTATCCAACAAGAAGACATAACAATTGTAAATATTTATGCACCCAACATGGTAATACCCAAATACATAAAACAGTTAATAAAAAATGTAAAGGAACTAATCAATAGTAAGACAAAAATACTAGGGGGCTTTAACATCTCATTTATATTAATGGACAGGTCATCTAAACAGAAAATGAACAAGGGAACAGTATCTTTAAGTGACACACTGGACCAGATGGATTTGATAGATATATTCAGGACATTCCATCCTAAAACAGCAGAATACACATTATTTTCAAGTGCACATGGAACATTCTCCGGAATAGATGGCATATTAGGTCACAAAACAAGTCTCAACAATTTCAAAATGATTGAAGATATACCATGCATCTTTTCTGACCACAGTGCAATGAAACTGGAAATTAACCACAAGAAAAGATCTGGAAAGACCACAAATATGTGGAGGTTAAATAACATGCTACTAAACAATGAATGGGTAAACCACAAAGTCAAAGAGGAAATAAAAAAATATTTGGAGCCAAATGAAAATAACAACACAACAATCCAAAATCTTTGGGATGCAGCAAAAGTGGTTCAAAGAGGGAGTTTATAGCCTACTTCAAAAAGCAAGAAAAATCTCAAATAATCTAACCTGATGCCTAAAGGAGCTAGAAAAAGAATATACAAAACCCCAAAGGGTTTTTGGAAGGACAGCAGAAGGAAGGACATAATAGAGAATAGGGCAGAAATAAATGATAAACTAAAAAATATAATAAAACAGATCAATGAAATCAGGAACTGCTTCTTTGAAAAGATAAACAAAATTGATAAACCTCTAGCCAGACCCATACAAAAATTATGTCAACAAATTGGCCAACCTAGAAGAAATGGGTAAATTCCTAGAAACTATATAACCTCCCAAAACTGAAACAGAAAGAAATTTGACCAGACTGATTACCAGCAATGAAACTGAATCAGTAATCCAAAACTCCCAGTAAATAAAAGCCAAGGATTTGACAGCTTCACAGGTGAATTCTATCAAACATTTAAAATAGAGTTAATATCTATTCTCTTCAAACTATTCCAAAAAATAGAAGAACGAAAACTTCCAAATTCATTCTATGACTCTAGCATAGAGTCCAAGACCAGATAAAGACACCACAGGAAAAAGAACTACACACCAGTATTCTCTGATGAACATAGATGCAAAACTCCTCAACAAAATAATAGCAAACTGAATCCAACAATACACTAAAAATTGGTTCATCATGATAAAGTGGGACTTATTGCTAAGATGCAAGGTTGGTCTAGTATTCACAAATCAACCAACATGATACATAACATCAAAAAAGAAAGGCTAAAAACCATATGATCATTTCAATAGATGCAGGAAAAGCATTTGACAGAGTACAACATCCATTCATGATAAAAGCTCTCAACAAAATAGGGTTAGAGGGAATATAACTCAATATAATAAAGACCATATATGAAAAACACACAGGTAACATACTCAATTGGGAAAATACTGAGAGCTTTTCCCTCAAGGTTAGGAACAAGACAAAGATGTCCATTCTCACAGCTTTCATTCAACACTGTACTGGAAGTCCTAGCCATAGGAGTCAGACAAGAGAAAGGAATAAAAGGCATCTAAATTCTTAAGGACGAAGTAAAACTGTCACTATTTGCAGTTGACATGATACCCTATAAAGAACACCTGAAAGACTCTACCATAAAATTACTAAAACTGATAAATGAATTCAGTAAGTTCACAAGATATAAAATCAATGCATTGAAATCTGTGGCATTCTTATACACTAGTAATAAAGGATTAAAAAGAGAAAATAAGAAAACAATCCTATTTGCAGTTACAACAAAAACAATACAATGTCTCAGGATAAACTTAACCAAAGAGGTGAAAGACCTGTACTCTGAAAACTACAAAACACTGATGAAAGAAATTCAAGGTGACACAGTATGGAAAGACATTTCATGCTCATGGATTAAAAGAACAAATATTCTTAAAATGTGCATACTGCCCAAAGCAGTCTACAGGTTTAATGCAATCCATATCAAAATACCAACAGCATTTTCCATAGAACTAGAACAAGAGTCCTAAAATTTGTATGGAACCACAGAAGACCCTGGACAGTCAAAGCAATCTTGAAGAAGAAAAACAAAACTGGATGTAGCACAATTCCAGATTTCAGGTTATATTACAAAGTGTTAGTAATAGAAACAAAGGTACTGGTATAAAAAATAGACACACAGATCAGTGGAATATATCAGAAAACCCAGAAATAAACCCACAATTATATGGTCAGTAATCTTCTACCAAGGAGGAATGAATACACAATGGGGAAAAGGCAGTGTCTTCAACAAATGGTGTTGGGAAAAGTGGACAGGAACATGCAAAAGAATGAAACTGGACCACTTTCTTTCACCATACACAAAAATAAGCCCAAAATGGATTAAAGACCTAAATATGAGACTTGAGATCATAAATATCCTCGAAGAGAACACAGGCAGTAATCTCTCTTACATTGGCCATAGCACATTTTTCTAGGTATGTCTCTTGAGGCAAGAGAAACAAAAGTAAAATTAAATTAGGGGGTGACAAAAACAAGTTTCTGCTTAGCAAAAGAAACAATTGACAAAACTAAAAGGCAACCTATGGAATGGGAGAAGATATTTGCAAATGACATATCCAATAAATAAAGAGTTAGTATCCAAAATATATAAAGAACTTATAAAACTCAATACCCCCCAATCAAATAATTCAATTAAAACTGGCCAGAAGCTATGAACAGACATTCTCCAAACAGACATCCAGATACCTAACAGATATGAAAAGATGCTCAACATTGCTCATCATCAGGGAAATGCAAATCAAAACTACAGTGAGATACTAATGAATACCTGTTAAAATGACTAAAATCAACAACACAAGAAACAACAAGTGTTGGTGAAATGCGAAGAAAAAGGAACCCTCTTGCACTATTGGTGGGAATGCAAATTGGTGCAGGAATTGTGGAAAACAGTATGGAGCTTCCTCAGAAAACTAAAAATAGACCACGCTATAATCCAGGAATCACGCTATTGGGTGTTTAATGCCAAAATACAAAAACACTAATTCAAAGGGATACATGCATCCCTATGTTTATTGCAGGATTAATTACAATAGCCAAGCTATGCAAGTAGCCTAAGTGTCCACTGATAGGTGAATGAAAAAAGAAAAAAGTATTATATATACACAAAGGAATGTTATTCAACCATAAAAAAGAATGAAATTTTCCCATTTTCAATGACACATATACAGCTAGAGAGTATAATGCTAAATGAAATAAGTTAGAGAAAGACAAATACCGTATGATTGCACTCATATGTAGAATTTAAAAGCAAAACAAACAAAGTTTAAAAAAAGGAAAGCAAAAAACAGACTCTTAACTATAGAGAACAAACATATGGTTTCCAGAGGGAGATGAGTAGGGGATGGGTGAAATAGGTGAAAGGGGTTATGAGTACACTTATCTTGATAAGCACTAAGATATGCTATTGTTGAATAACTGCACTGTACACCTGAAATGAATATACCACTGTATGTTAATTGCACTGGAATTAAAATAAATAAAATCCTCTTCCAAACATATAATACACTCTACTATTAAAATTTACCTATCAAAAAATCAAGTAGTCTTTCCTTCTACATTCATTGTATTTATTATACCATTGTTTTTTGTTTGTTTGTTTGTTCCTGAGATAATGTTTGATTTCTTAGTCTGCAGCCTTCCTTCTTTTCTATTATATATATTTAAAGTTATACATTTTCTTCATGTACAGTTTTGGCTACATCACATATGTGTTGTTATGTATTATTATTATTATTATCATTGAATGCAAGTATTTTGTAATCTCCTTATATTTTTTTTCTTTGATTTGTGGATTACTCAGTTTATTTCTTAACTTCAAACATATAAGAAATTTATAGTTATCCTTGAATTAATTTCTTATAGTTTCATTATGGTTAGGGAGTAT
The DNA here is from genome assembly GCF_022837055.1 of Prionailurus viverrinus. Lineage (NCBI taxonomy): Eukaryota > Metazoa > Chordata > Mammalia > Carnivora > Felidae > Prionailurus > Prionailurus viverrinus. Next base: position 185,672,558 of record NC_062561.1, on the reverse strand, counting down.
TGTGGTTAGAGATTATGCTGTCTAGAATTCAATCCTTTGAAAATTTTTGAGAGTTGCTTTATATGTCAACATACATAGGTTTACAAAAATATCACATTGCTGCTTGATGATTATTTACATTCTACAGTTGTTGGAGGCTATATATTTATCTGTAGATCAAGAGTGTTAATAGTCATCAACTTTTTTCCATCTCTGCTCCTATCTTTTGCTGCTGTTTCTAGCAATTACTGAGAAAATAATATTAAAACCACTTAATTGTGACTGAGTTTGTTAATTTCTAGGCATATCAGTTTTACATTATGAATTTTCAGAATATTATATCAGGTGCAGTAAGTCTAAAATTGTAAATCTTCCTGGTGAATTTATACTTCTTCCATTATGTGGTGAAACTCTCTCCAGTGATTTTTGCTTTAATATGTATTCATTCATTATTTGTATAGTAATCACAGGATTCTTTCAGTTATTATTTAAAGGATCTATCTTTTTTCTATCATTGTACTTATATTTCTATATCCTTAGGTTTTAGCAAAAAGCATAATTAAATTTTTTCTTATTTTACAATTATCTTTTCTTTTAAATTTTTTAAATGTTTATTTTTGAGAGAGACAGAGAGGCAGAGGATGAGCAGGGAGGGGCAAAGAGAGAGAGACACACAGAATCTGAAGCAGGCTCCAGGCTCTGAGCTATCAGCACACAGCCCAATGCAGGGCTAGTACTCATGAACTGCAAGGTCATGACCTGAGAGGAAGTTGGATGCTTAATCAACTGAGCCACCCAGGTGCCCTTAAAATTGTCTTTTAACTGAGCATTTATCTATTTAAATTTACTGTAATTGATAATTGGTTATTATAATTTTTAAATATAACAGGCATGGTGTCCAAAAAAAAAATAGAAGTCCTATGAATGATTGCGATTGTTTAAGAGATAAATAAATAATTATTACATAAATTATTTTTGTATTTTAAATAGTAATTTATATATTATGAAATTTTATGCTATAATTATACCTAGATGCTTTATTAATAGTTAAGTATAGGACTAATTTTGATTATTTCTAATAATTTCATTGCAAGATTAAAATTACATCTTGAACTGAAATATTTAGAAATATTTGTAACAGTGAAATTGAGGTTTGCATTACATTAAAGCGTTTTGAGATTACATTTCCATTTGCCAATTTTTTAAGTTACAATAGCAAAGTTACATAAAAGGCAGGAAGAATTATATAAATACTTAATTTTTAAGAATAAGCATTTTTTGATCTTTTTTCATATGCTGTTAAGATACTTATTATCTTGGATCCTAAAATCAGATAGAAAAAAGGCAAATGTTTCTGTGAAGTTTCTTCACATTTATAAAACTCTCTCTAATCTAAATAGTGTGCTACTGTATACGGCAAATGATGAGATAAAAACATACCCCATGAGTCCTAATGCTAATTCTACATTGCTAATCTCTTCAAGAGGAAGGTATTTTTCTGTGCCTAAGACATAAAAATATTTCCATTCTCACATCTGGTTTTAACATATTGGAATAAAGACTCACAGTTCCCACTTTCCATACAAAAAACATTTAGAAGAAAAAGGAACAAAATATAAGTGGACCTTTAATGAAACCAGAAGTTAAACAGTATTTGAATGTTTCAGGAAATACTACCAGCTGTAGTGGGTCTCACAAATAGCACTGGGATAATGATGCAAGGAAAAAAAATATGGGTGCAGAACTCAGAGAAAGCCAAAAGTGGACTGTTCTTCCAAGGTAAAGTGCATACCCTAAGGACAAAACCCATTAGAAACAGGAAGGGAATGATGGAATCATTCCAGTATGCCCTGTTAGTCTGGAGTTCCAAGAAGTTTGAGTGTGAATAAAAGTTTGTAGGAAGTAGTATATCAGTGATGGAGAGGGAAGAGAAATCTTGGATTGTAAGAAGTACCAACTGCCAATATGGGTTTGTTGGGAAATATTACAGGAACTCAAAATGCTTAGTGTCTCAGTACATAAGATCTGCTGCTAGTCTGTAATACAGACCTGGCACCCTTTCTCACTGAATCTCCTAAGTAGATGCTCTAAGAGGAAGTCATCTCACTGAAAGAAATCACAAGAATGAGTTAAAGAGGGAGGGAGGCAAACCATAAGAGACTCTTGAAAACTGAGAATAAACTGAGGGTTGATGGGGGTATAGGAGGGAGGGGAAAGTGGGCGATGGGCATTGAGGAGGGCACCTGTTGGGATGAGCACTGGGTGTTGTATGGAAACCAATTTGACAATAAATTTCGTATTTAAAAAAAAAGAATGACCTTTGGTATAAATAAAATTGTCTATAGGAAGATAATATAAGAAACCATGAAGAAACTAAGAGGAAAATACAATGATAGATGAAGAATATTTTTATAAACATATTTCAGTAGGACAGGTAAAAATTGTAAAGAAATATATTTATATTTAAAAATTTATGGTATCAGTCAATAGTATAAAATAAATACCCCAAGTAGAGTTTCAAGAATTAAGATATAATGTTTCAAGATAATAGGAGATAAAATGTGAGTTTTTCAAAGCTCAGGAAATAAAGGGAAGAAAAAAACACAGATAAATGCAGTTTGAAATCAGTGCAAAGAAATGATACTGCTGAAAATCTAGAAGGGAGATAAAACGTTTATGTGACTGGTGTTCTGCAAGAAGAAAGTAAAATAATGGGGCAGGAAAAATACATATATTACATTAAAATATTCTGTAAATAAAAGAGGACTTAAATTTATAGTTTGAAAAAGTAAACTGTATATTAGAAAGTATTTATCTAGTAAGACTAATACTAAGACCTTTTGTATTTCAATGAGAATGAATCCTTTAGGCAACCAGATAATGATCAAGTCACATATGGGGATAGTGAGTAATCAAATGTGCCCCATACTATTCATTGCGGGTCTTTTTTCCCCATTTCTAATTTAAGTTACACTTAGTTAACATATAGTGTAATATTAGTTTCAGGAATAGAATTTAGTGATTCATCACTTACATTTAACACCCAGTGCTCATCACAAGTGCCCTCCTTAGTACCCAGCACTCATGTAGCTCATCCGCCACCCACTGGTCCTCCAGTAACCCTCAGTTTGTTCTCTATAGTTAAGAGTCTGCTTTGTGGTTTGCCTCTGCCTTTTTCCCCCTCTATGAACATCTGTTTCATTTCTTAAATTCTACATATGAGTTAAATTAGGTGGTATTTGTCTTTCTCTAACTGACTTATTTTACTTAGCATAATATTCTCTAGCTCTATCTATGTCATTCAAATGGCAAAATTTCATTCTTATTGACTGCTGAGTAATATTCCATTGAATATATAAATCACCTCTTCTTTATCCATTCATCAGTCAATGGACATTTAGGCTCTTTCCATAATTTGGCTATCGTTGATAATGCTGCTATAAACATCAGAGTGTGTGAGTCCCTTCAAATCAGTATTTTTATATCTTTTGTGTAAATACTAGTGCAGTTGCTAGATCATAGAATATTTTTAACTTTTTGAGGAACCTCCATACTGCTTTCCAGAGTGCTTGCACCATTTGTATTCCCACCAGAAATGTAAAGAGGGTTCTCCTTTTTCCACATCCTTAACAACACCTGTTGCTTCCTTTGTTGTTAATTTTAGCCATTCTGACAGGTGTGAGGTGATACCTTATAATCCAGGTAAGAATTGGCAGAGGTTATGAATAGACATTTATACAAAGAACACATACAGATGGCCAACAGACACATGAAAAAATGCTCAACGTAACTCACCATCAAGGAAATACAAATCAAAACTACAATGAGCTATCAAATCATCACAGGTCTTAATGCCAGAAATCAGGTGTGCAATGTCTAAAAGCCCACAGGAAGCAATATGTGACCCAATAATTTTATAGACATTTAAAATGTCATTCCAGTATAAAGATAATTTAAAACTTATTTGAATATTCTATAACTCAGGGACAATTCATTCCATGAGCATTTATTAAAACATAAATACTGATATAGTCACATTGGGGGTTAGGGCTACAAAATGTGGATTTGAGGCAGACACAATTCAGTTCATAGCAGAACACCAGAGCTTTTGTTCAGTATCAATAAAAAATAAATTCTCAAAGAAAAACAAGCCAACAATAAAATTAATGAAGAAACTATAGTAAAATAGCTGCTGATGAGAATTGAATCCATTGAATTCTAGCACTAAGAGTAAAGAAGTGTGAAGATAATAAACCCTAACAAGGTAGAAAGTGAGCTTAACAAATGTTATCTGGGAAGGGGATGGTGGAGAAGGTGGTGATCGGAATACTAATTTCTTCAATTTTTATAGAGAGGGTAGTAGGAAAATGATAATCAGAAATCAAATTTGAAATCAAGTAACAAAAGATGGAGTTATGAGTATATTAAAAGTAATAAGTTAACATTCAAAGAATATTATCTACTAAAATTGAGTACAGGAGAATTTGAAAAAATATTAAATCCCTCATTATGCATATGAGGAAGTAGTAAATATTAAAAATAGTAAATAAATATCATGTACTTAATATGATATAGAGCTATACTTGTGAAAGTAAACATTAGTACTTTCTAGTTATAAACTTTATATTAGCTATAAATGTTAAAAATCCTCAGAAGGAAAATTAAAAACAAATATTGACAAAATATTGATAAAAATGGAAAACATTTAACATAAAGTTTGCTGATAAATAGGTCATATTGAAAGAATATTTTAATGTTTATTTTTAAATTTTGAGACAGAGAGGAGAAGGGGCAGAGAGAGAAAAGAAAGAGAGATTTCTAAGCAGGCACCATGCTGTCAGTACAGAGCCCAACTCAAGGCCTGAACCCACAAACCACAAGATCATGATCTGAGTTGAAACCAAGAGTTGGACACTTAACTGACTGAGCCAACCAGGGACCCTGATAATGTCCTATCAAAATTTTTAACTTCACAAAATTTAATTAAAATGAAAAGTTACTCCAATTATCTCAAAATAAAATTAACCTGTAAATTAAATATAAAAAATATAAAACCGCTGCTTCAAAAAGATTAAAAGTAAAAAGATGATGAAGATATACCAAACCAAGGCAAACCAAAGAAAGCAGTGGCATGATAGTAATATCAAACAAATTGAATTAAGACATCTCTCCTATCACAGAAAAAAAAAAGAAGAAGAGATGAAGAAGGCATTTTTATCATGAAACAGGGTTAATTCCAAATGAATATTTATAACTTGTAAATATATATGTATAAAATACAGAAGTATCAACATTATATAACCAAAGGTACAGGAAATGCAAAGAATAGTCAAGAACACATTTAGGTTATATCATTTTAATTTGCTTGTCCCACTCTGTCACATACAAATGGCCAAAAAATAAGTAAGGATATGAGAGCCCTAAATCACATAAAATTTAATAGTATAAATTTAATTGATATTCATTGGAGTTTTTACCCAGAAATCTAAAAACATGGTTTCTTTTCAAATGTGCAAGAAAGCAATCATAAAAATTGATTTTATGTTAGGCATCAGAGGAAAAACTAAGTGTTTAAAAAAAAAATACAGCAAGCATTCTCTGATTACAATGTTGTAATAAAACAAAAGTAGTACCTTTACTTACCAACTGAAAATTAAGAAAATTAAAAATCAAAATTTTTAGAGTCAAAGACTCAGTTGAAACCAAGGTTACAGAATATCTAGAAAATAATGATAATGAAGATACAATATGAGGAATAACAAAAGCCATGCTCAGATGAAAACTTACAGCCTAAACACATATTAATATAAGAAATAATTAAGATAGATTGAAGTAAGTATTAAGTATATAGATATTGGTTCTCTTGCTGTAGTTTTCTAATTTTCTTTTTAGGCTATTTTTTCCTTTTTTGTGTGTTTTGGTTCTACTATTAACATTTCTGTTTAATCTGATATTTCTGCTATCATAGTTATTTTTTAAATATTTATTTATTTTGAGAAAAAGAGCTCATGTATGGGGGTGTGAGTGGGGAAGGGTAGAGAGACAGAGAGGGAGAGAGAGAATCCCAAGCAGGCTCCACGCTGTCAGCAGAGAGCCTGATGCAGAGCTCAGTCTCACAAACTGTGAGATTATGACCTGAACCTAAATCAAGAGTCAGACACTTAAGCAAGTGAACCACCCAGGAGCCCCCCTGCTATCATAGTTATTTATAAGAGTTTTTTCTTATTTAATGATCATTCCTGTTTGATAGCAGTCTATTATTATTTCATCTAGCAAATATATTGACTTATCTCTTTGAATATGTTAATGATTTTCTAATTTAAAAAATTTCTCTGCATGAATCTGTTTGTTTCATACTTTTTCTGTGCTTGTATTGTTCTCTGTATTTTAGTACAGAAATGTCCTCATATCTGGCAATCCTTGGCTCTTTGCTGATTTCAACAATAAGAAATATAAAAGGTGATTTGAGATTCTGAACTTGTGAGGATTTATCAAATGAGGTTTTAATATGAGGTCACCGACTCAGCACTTATATTTGTGAACATAAAATGTCAGTTTTGTTATATTCTCTCTTTATTAATTGGAATGCTCAGAGTGATCTCTTCTAACTTATCCCTAGAATTCAAGAATTCTGGAAGTTTTGTGTGAGAAAAAAGCTAGGGGATCTAACTTTCTGTGTACAACATTTACTTCACTTTCCTTCCTCCTTTTCTCAGCATGGTACTGCACCCCAACAGCACTTAGTGTTCTTTAGAAAGAGTTTCATTTTTTTTAACCTTCAGAAGACAATAACCCTTTGGACTTGTGCTGCTTTATAGGAGATTTGGAAGGTAACTACTTCATCAGCAGCTTCCTGTTTTTGATACCATGTTTATCTCCATTTCTAGTAGTATGTGGTACAACCAATTCCCGAGCTTTTGCAGTTGTCAAGTACAGTAAAACCTTGGATTGTGAGTACTTGTTCTTTGAGTATTCTGCAAGACGAGCAAACATTTCTAATCCATTTTTACTTGATAAACGAGTGATGTCTCACAATATGAGTAGTATGTGATGCCAAGCATCACATGATCATAACTGAGCCAATGGTTCTTCTCTCTCTCTCTGTCTCTCTCTCTCTTACCATGGATTTGTGGGTGATCATCTCTCATGCTCGGATGCTCCGTCTCAGGCTGCAGTGTTTGGCAGAAATCAGTGATTTTTCAGAATTAGATATTGGTTCTCTTGCTGTAGTTTTCTAATTTTCTTTTTAGGCTATTTTTTCCTGGCACTAGTGTATTTTTTGTCACTTCAGAGCACTATGGATAGTCCTTTGCTTTTCCATACAAGAGTAGGTTTAGGAATGTTTTGCTTCATTCTAGGTCAGGCTACTTGCAGATATAGACCCTTTCCTCTGCTGACTTATTGCTAGTTACATTAAATACAGTACATGACAAGAATTTATTAATACTGGACTATAGTCAACGAGTGTATACAATGGCTCCCATGCAGAAAAAGGTTGAAAAGAAAGGCAGTAAGAAGAAGGAGGTGATTTCGGTGGAAGTTAAGGAGGAAATCATTGAGAAGTGCAAATGAGGTATGCGAATAGACGAAATTACAAGATTATAAGAAGTCTGCATCTACATCTTATCTGTAGAGTAGGAGAAAAAAGCGAAGGAATCCCTCACTTCAATGAGATTAGGGAGATGTGTAAAATGTGGGAAACTACAAACTTTTGCAGAAAAGCACCACCTGAATGAGGCTGTAGTAGTGCAAGCAATGAATCTGTTTAACAGCAATACAATGTCACATTTATACAAAATCCTCAAAGGAGACAAAAGCAAATGTCATTGGATAAGTTCCTTGTTAAGTTTGCAGGAAAAGAAAAAAATTCCATTGAGCCAATAGATACCAGTGATTCTGTTAGTGATAGTGAAGGTTGTCCCACACAATAACCCTCCTCTGGCTTGTCTCCCTCGCACCAGCCATGAAGGCTTTCAAAAGTACGTGCAGGTAATTTGTTTATTTTTGTTTATATTTTGTATTTTCTTTATTATTTTGTATTATATTGCAGTATTGTAATCATTATTATATGAATATTTTTGGGTTGTGGAACGAAGCATCTGAGTTTCCATTATTTCTTATGGGGAAATTCGGTTTGATAGACAAGTGCTTTGGATTACAACCATGTTTCCAGAATGGATTATGCTTGCAAACCAAGGATTTATATATACATACATACATACATATACATATATGGAGAGAGAGAGATTATAAGTATATCAAATTATATATTATATCACATATAATTATATATTATTGCATCATATATATGCTGTATATACTGTATGTATATTGCCTATGTGATATTATATATACTATATGTAACATATATAGTAGCATGTTATATATTATTTATACTGTATATTACATAGGATATTAATCATATTATATCATATACTATGTACACACCAGCAGACTACCAAGTAATAAAGAGCCATAGTTAACACACAAATGTTTCTCATTAAGACATTAACTTTAGGTTAAATAATCAAAATTGGAGTTAAGAAACACAACTTTTGACTGTTAGTTATTTGGATGTGTACTGCCCCCAAATAATACCAGCTCAAGCAGAAAAAAATATCTGGCTCATTTGACATGCCATCTTCAGTTTCCATAAATTTCCTTAAGTAATAATCTACTACATACTCTTTTTCTATACTTCTTGTCCACTAAAAAGTGACATTTTTAGAACAGAATAGCTGTAACATCACATATAATGAAAAGCATTGTTCAATTTTGTACATAATCTCATAATTTGCATCTAGTTATTTATACCACAGATGGGCAGATGACTTGGTAGTATGCTATATGAGAAAATAAGCTGCCTTCGGATATTAAAAATGGCTTGCTTCTCATAGAGATTTATTCCACTTAACCACAAAAGAAAGCCTATTAATTAGACTTTTGAATCCCATTAGGAAAAACAAATACCAATACTTAACTGCTCAAATATGACATGATGGAAAATTGCTAACATAATTAGATTTTTAATAGTGTTAATGACTCTTGTATCTTATTAATAAGAATTAAAACTAATGTAATATTATATGAAGAAAAATTGCCACTGTATGTTCTTCTACAGGGAAATGTAGCATGATTATGTCTATTTCCACATGAAGGGGTTTTAATTTTTATTCCCTTGCAGTTGTAATATAACTCACATGTTCCTTGGCTTAATATATTACCCCTGACATTATGTGACAGAAGGTCCTACAAGTACACCATTTAGGTCTGCAGTCTCATTAGATATCCTAAGTCAAGCATGATGTTGATTCTGGATGTAAAACTATACACACTGAAGGTTGAAATGTCTTTTCCCTGCCCTCTTTCTCTACATTTTTACAGATTATCACTTTTTTCAAAGCCTTTGTTTCAACTCATTTTTCCCATTTATTGGCCAAATTACATTCACTGTTTATACCATGCAATTAATCTTTTTTTTTTTTTTTTTGCATAGTCTCTCTCTTCTTAATTACTCTATGGACATAAAAAGCATGTTTTATTGTCCAGTATGTCACATCAATTTGTTAAATAGCCAGTATTCATTTAGCATCTTCTTTATGTCCGTCATATTGAAGACACTGAATGTAATAAGAGACATTTTTCATCTATCTATCTATCTATCTATCTATTTATTTTGAAGGAGTATGAGCAGGGGAGGAACAGAGAGAGGGAGAGAGGGAGAGAGAGAGAATTCCAAGCAGGCTCCATGCTGTCAGCACAGAGCCCAATGTGGGGCTTGATCCCATGAACCAGGAGATCATGACCTGAGCCATAATCAAGAGGTGGATGCTCAACTGACTGAGCCACCCATATACCCCAAGATACATTATTAAGAAAATACATAATCCTTGGGAGGATGTTGATTTTCTAAATATTTTAGAATTTGGGTGTCTGGGTGGCTCAGTTGGTTAAGTGTCTGACTTTGGTTCAGGTCATGATCTCATCATTTGTGGGTTCTAGCTCCATGTCAGGTTCTGTGCTGACAGCTCAAATCCTGGGGCCTGCTTCGGATTCTGTGTGTGTGTCTCTCTCTGTCCCTCATCTGCTAGTGCTCTGTTTCTCTCTCTCTTTCTCAAAAGAAATAAACATTAAAAATAAATGTTTTAGAATTATTTTTAGAAAATAAAAAGTACAAAATTAATATTTCTATGAATTCCTCCAACTAGCTGAATTCACCATCACGGCTGCCACAAAGACAAATGGATGTTCATTTCCAAACTAGGCACCAAGAAGAACATCTGAGAAAATAGCCAATATTTGAGACAGGTGGCTTGCAAACCAATTTACAAACTCACCAAATACATACATATTATAAAATAATTAATTTAATGACATACGATGTGACTTAGTATTTGTATTCATTCTCTCTCAGTACTGGCATGTCACTTTAATGTGATTCTATTATCAGGTAGACATCTACTACTCAAAGTATAGTCCTTGAACCAGCAATGTCAGCATTACGAAAGGGCTTCCTGGAAGCCCTTGGGTGCCACCCCAGAGATTCTGAATCATGATCTCTAGTTTAACAAATTCCTCAAGTTACTCTTATACACAGTAATGTCTGAGAAGCATTGGGCTGCATTTGCTTAAAAAAGGTGAAAGTCTTCTTGCACTGAAAAAGGGGAGGTGATGGTAATCCAGCTCAGGCCATCAAGAGCATAACGTTTATCTGAGAGCAATAATTCAGGCAGTGTTGTTCGAAACTGAAGTTACTTAAGAAAGTAATCATCATAATGAAATAATTTGAAAATATATACAGTGGTTTTCCACTGTGGCTGTACATCTAAAATTGCCTGGGGAGATTTTTTTAAGTTGTTATTTAAATTCCAGTTAGTTATAATACAGTGTAATATTAGTTTCAGGTGTACAATATAGTGATTCAATACTTCCATGCAACACCCGCAGCTCATCACAACAACTGCAGTGCTGAATCCATCTGGGGCGCTTTTTAAAATAAGAATGCTTTGGTCTCAACTCCAGAGAGAATCTCCAGAATGAGAGATTCTGATTTAATTTTTCTGGTGAGTTTTTTATGCATCAGGATTTTTTAAAAGTTCCATATGAGTTTTATGTGCAGCTAGAGGTAAAAACCATTGATAAAATATGAGAAGTTGTTTAGATAACTGGGTTTGAGGAAGAGAAAACTTATGTGGATGATCATAGAGTAAGTTAATTTTGTGTAGTTCTAGGAAGCAGAATGGGACACATAATGATTTAAGACCAATATAAAAATAATGGTAGTTTGAGCATATGAAACAAAAATGGGCATCTTTGAGGGTACCTATTGAGTTCAGGTGGAAACCGCACAGCCAAAAGGCCTTCAGTGACACTATTGAACACTCATGCATTTAGCATTGTGCATTGGCTCAGTAGGGTACACGATTGCCAGATTGTGTTATAATAGAGTAATAATAAGTATATTTAATGAGCACTTTCTGTGTTGGGCACTTTACATGAATTACTAGATTTCATCCAACCACAATTCTATGAGGACAAGTTCTTTGAAACCAAGGCTTAGAGAATTGAAATAAATTACTTGAGTTTCCAAGTTACTAACAGGAACAGGCTTCAAACCAGGACTTACCAGACCCAACATCCCATAATTTTAACCCCATACAGTTCTACCATGATGCTCATGGATACTCAATTCTATGATTCTTAGGTGTGCCATGTAGCAATCACTATACTGTTCACTTGAAGATCAAATTTAATGACCAGAGAGGCTTACTTAAGCAAACTGCCGTAAACATTAAAGAATAGTTTTAAAATCACTTTTTTGAAACTTAGAAAACAGAATGTCATTGAGAGAACAAACCTGGGTTAAAGGACCTAGAATCTTAAAATAAGTAAGTAGATAGATAGATGATGATGATAGAAAGATAGATAGATAGAACGAGTAATAAAACTAGGCACTTTGCAATACCAATACGTTTTGTTACAATTCCTTTTGTCCCCCTCAGCTGTGATTGAAAGCATATTTGTTTTTACTCTCTCTTTTTAAAAATTGTAATCTATGTTTGTATTGCAGACTAATTATGAGTCACCCAAGTGTAACCAAGGATTTCTGAGGGCTCCGGAAATAGGAAGAAGGAAATTCATTAAAAAGTAATGTTGAGCTTATAGTTTCAAAAGGTCATTAGAAATGCTAAACCACAGAACACCATTGTCTGAGCTGGTACCATATCTAATCATTTATCAGTCCCAGGGTTCTGAACATTTGGTCATCATCAGTCTTCTTAGCCACCAAATAGAAAGTCAGCTGATTCTACACTATGAGCCTAGGGTTATTATGCTATCCTTTGTCTAGAATACACCAGCCCTTTCCTCCATTTCGAGATACCATGTTCAGTATGCATGCTAGGCACATGGCAGCCTGGGGATCTTCAGTTTTCAGCTTAGGTGTGAACCCAAGTCATCACCTTTACTCTTCTCTGTGAAAGAACACCATAAGCTGACTTGTCAAGCTTTCATAAAAGAATTACTTAATTTTTTTTTTATTTTAAAGAGAGAGAGCATAAGTCAGGAGAGGGTCAGAAGAGAGAGAGAGAGAATCTTAAGCAGCCTCCACACTCAGCATGAAACCTAGTGTGGGGCTCGATCCCGTGACCCTGGGATCGTCACCTGAGCTGAAATCAAGAGTCAGACATTCAATTGACTGAGCCTCCCAGGCGTCCCTCATATGAAAACTTCTTAAAAACAGGTATGGTGTAAAAATGTGAATCAAAAGGTATATATTTTGTAATCAAAAGGTGAATATTTTAGTGTTGTATTCCAGTAACTGCAAGTACTCTTATTCAGAGACCTAGGATAGAATAGCATAGCACAGACAACCATTACTATAAAAAACTTTCTGGGTGTATGAGGGGATCAAAAAGAATTTATTTTAGTGTCATTTTCATTAAATAATTTCTTCTGGACAGTCCAGTACCACTAAGATGCAGAAGCAAGAAAAGCAGTAAATTTTTTTTTTTCTATACAAAGCTAGATGGTAAATCTTTTAGACTTTGTGGACCATTATAGTCTCTGCCACAGAAACTCAACTCTGTTGTAGTGAAAAGTAGCCATGCAAAGTAGCCATAAAAAATAGCCATAGTTAGTATGTAAACTAATGGACATGGCTGTCTTCCAATAAAATTTTATTTATGGATCATGAATTTTGAATTTCTAGTAATATTTACATAGCACAGTATATTCTTCTTTTGATTTTTTTTCACCATTTAAAATGTGGAAACTACTCTCAGCTCATTGCCTTACAAAACCATTTAGCTGACTACATTTGTCCCACAGGCTATAGTTTGCTTACACCTACTTTACTCTTCTAAGCACTCTGACTTCTAGAAGACAAGTAAAATTGTCAATTTAATTCAGTAGATTGATTGATTTGTTAATTTATGTGTTTATATTAAGATGCTACCCATATTTCTTTCCAAAGGTGTTTAGAAATAAGAATTGGTTAAATTATCACCTCCCTTACGAATTTTAGGATGTTTTGTTCTAGCTCTGTGAAAAACGCCACTGATATTTTGATGAGGATTGCACTGAATATGTAGATTGCTTTGGGTAATATATACATTTTAACTGTTAATTCTTAAAATCAATGAGCACATAATATCTTCCCATTTATTTGTGTTGTCTTTAATCTATATGGAACCACAACCTCCTCCCGTCACAAAAAAAGCAACAAAAAAATCAAAAAATCCTGAATAGCCAAAGCAATCATAAGAAAGAAGAACCAAGCTGGAGGTATCATGCTCCCTGATTTCAAACTGTACTATAAAGCTGTAGTAATCAGAACAGTATTAGGATGCTGATGTGAAAACAGACATATACATCAATATAATAGAATAGAGAGATCAGAAATAAATCCATGCACATATGGCCAATTTATGACAAAAGAGGCAAGAATATACCAAGGGGAAAGATGGTCTCTTCAATAAATGATGTTGGGAGAGTTGGACAGCTCCATGCAAAAGAATGGAACTGGACTACTATGTTATACCATGCACAAAATAAATTCAAAATGGGTTGAACACTTGAATGTAAGACCTAATACCATAAAACTCCTAGAAGAAAACACAGGCAATAACTCTTGGACATCAGTCTTCACAATATTTTTTGGACCAGTCTCCTCAGGAAGGGCAACAAAAGTTCAAATAAACAGATGGGATTACATCAAGTTAAATTGTTTTTGCACAACAAAAGAAAGCATTAACAAAACAAACTAGCAACCTAGTGTATGGGAGATAATATCAGCAAGTCATACATCCATAGTGTGTGTATATATACACATATATATAATTCATAATATTATATATTATGTTTAGTATATATATAACAAACCAAGTTTGCTTCCTGTATCTATGAGTCTGTTTCTGTTTTGTTTTCTTTGTTGATTTGTTTTGTTTTTTTGATTCCATATATATATATATATACGGATTATATATATATATATATATATATTACATATATATGTGTATCTGTGTGTGTGTGTGTGTATAGAGAGAGAGAGAGGGAGCTAATAGACATTTTTCAAAAGAAGACATACAGATGGCTAACAGACACATGTTCAAGTTCACTAATCATCAGGGAAATGTAAATAAAAACCACAATGTGATATCTCATTATACCTGTCAGAATGTTTATTATCAAAAAGACAAGTGTTGGTGAGTATGTGGAGATAAGTCAACTTAGGTATGCTGTTGATGAGAAAGTAAATTTGTGCAGTCACTATGGAAAACATATGGACAGTTCTCAAAAAATTAAAAATAGACTACCATATGATCCAGTAATTCCACTTCTGAGTATTTATCTGAAGAAAGTGAAAACAGCATTTTGAAGAGATATATGCTCCTCTCTGTTTATTGCAGCATTATTTACAATAATCAAGTTATGGAATCAGCCTGTGTCCATGAATAGATGAATGGATATAGAAGATATGGTATATATGAAATGAAATATTACATAGCCATAAAAAATGAAATCTTGCCGTTTATGAGAACATGGATGGACCTAGAGGGTGCTGTGTGAAGTGAAATAAGTCAGACAGAGAAAGACAAGTTTCATATCATTTCACTTACACATGGAATCCAAAAAACAAAACTAATGAACAAACAAAACAAAAAAGAAACAGACTCATAGATACAGGAAACAAACTTGGTTATCAGAGAGGGGAGGAACTGGGTGCCAGGCAAAACAGGTGAAGGGGATTAAGAGACACAAACTTCCAGTTATAAAATAAATAAGTCACAGGAGATGTAATGAACAGCGTAGGGAATATAGTCAATAAAATCATAATTAACTTTGTATGGGGGTCATTTAATGATGTATAGAAATATCAAATCACTATGATGTACACCTGAAACCAATGGGATATTGTATGTCAGTTATATGTCAATTACAAAATCATCATCATCATCATCATCATCATCCTCATCATCACCTTCTCATCTCCCTTGGGAGCAAGCTGGTTTTGATTCTTGGCCAAAATAATAAGACACATACTGTAGTAAATAAATTTGGAATATAAAGTCCTGAGTTTGAGTCACTCCTTACCCATGTGACTGAAAAATTACTTTATGTTTATGATTCTTAAACTCCATCAGCAAAATGGAAATAATGCTTATAATAAAGTGAGGAGCAAAGAAGATTCTCTGAGTAGATTCTTTGTCATCTCTGGAATGCTATACAAAATATGCTTTGTTATTTTTAAATGTGGAAATGATACTAGCTTACATTTACAATTATAATAATTACAGTTCTTCCTATGGGCTAGTCATTGTTTTGGGGCTTTCCATGTATTGATTCATTTGATCCTCACAACAACCATATGAAATGGGGACTTCTGTTATTTACCATTTTACATATTTGCATATTAGGACATAAAGAGTTTAAGTGATTTACCCATGGTCTCACAACTAGTAAGTGGCAGAGGTAGGATTTGAATCCTGCACTCTTGCCCCTGAATCCATACTCTTCACTGCTACCTCTTTTGTTTCATATTATGGTCTAGTCAAGTGCCACACACTGTACTAACCATGTCACAAATGCTATGTAATGGAATGCTGACCACAATCTTTTGATGTGGACATAGCTGCTTAGTAGTTAAGTGTGTAGGCTCTGAAGATGGGCTTCATGGACTCAGTTTTCTTCTTCCCTACTTTGCGAGCAAATTACTTATCTTTATTTAAGTCTGATTTTACTGAGAATGATAGTAATTATAGGCACCTTTTGAGTCTTGTGAAGGTCAAATGAAATAATGCATGTAACATACCTAGCATTGTCCCAGCTTGCAATTTTATATCTGTTCAGTCACTCACTTGCTTACTCATTCATTTATTTCTGTTTCTTAAATAGTGGAGTTGACTAAAATTTAAATAATGCAAGCATATATTTGCATTTAAAATATTAATGCATATATTTTGTTTCCCAAAGTAGGGTATCTAAAATATCTGTAGTGAGCCATAGGTGCCAATCAATAAGAAAATACTAATATAGATAGTGACATAGATTTTGGCTTTGCTAGTTTGATGTTGTGATACATGCCTAAAAACCCATTGACAGCATACCTGATATCTAAATTTTTTTATTTTGAACTTGACAGAGCACTTGAAAGATGACTGCTTGAAGTTTAGTACTGAATGTATTAGTAAAAGCTTTCATTAATTGGCTTATACTTGATGATGTTACTTGATAAAAATAGAATTATGTAACAAGAGTTGCAGCATCTTGTGTTTTAACAAAGTATCTATGAAAAGACAAGTCCTGCAATATATAAGAAAACTTAAATGTATTTCTCAACATCTTTCCACAGATTATTCTTTAAGATGATTAGAATTTCCTACCTCTTGGAGGAAACTTTGGAATAACATATTTGGAAGACAGGTCTTGGTAGGTGATGAGAGAAGCTTTAGCTATGTGTTCTGGCTAATAACAGTATCATAATATTTTGCACACTTTCATTTCAGTCACAAATGGGAAGTAAACTTAGAAGGATATGATACACATCTCTCATTTTACAAATGAAGAAATGAAGAAACAGGCAAAGTAACTTGCCTACACTCAAACAAGCAGAGAGAAAGAGTAAGCCTAGAATCCAAGGATCTCATCTCCTAATCCCACTTGTTTTCTACTACCATGTTCTCTCTTCTACATTTAATGATTCTACTGTCTTGCAAGCCCTCAGTAATTCAAATTTAAAAATCAAACTAAATGTATTCATTATTGAAATATTATAGGGTTCCTGATATAAACAGATCCATGAGGTTTATCTTTTTATCACATTTTAAAAAGCCTTTATAAGCTATAAAGCAGGTGTCGACCATTTTTATGAATTGCTTTATTAAAGGCATTCAATCCTATATTTTACTTATGTGATCTGCTAATTGACGAGAAAGATTGGCTATTTTAACTATTAGATTTGGGTTCATAAAACTGACACTTTTAAAGAAATCCATTCAATTAATTAACCAAAAAGTAGGAAAGAATATCCAATGGGAAAAAGACAGTCTCTTCAACAAATGGTGCTGGGAAAACTGGAGAGCCACATGCAGAAGAATGAAACTGAACCACTTTCTTACACTATTCACAATAATAAATTTAAAATGTATTGAAGACCTAAACGTGGTCTTCAATATGGTGATAGGTCTTCAATATGGTCTTTTATGGTGATAGGAAACCATAAAAATCCTAGAAGAAAACACAAGCAATAACCTGACAATTTGACATTGGCCATGGCAAGCTCTTACTAGATAGGTCTCCTGAGGCCAGGGAGACAAAATAAAAAACTATTGGGACTTCATCAAAATAAAACCTAGCTGCACACCAAAGTAAACAGACAACAAAAATTAAAGCAACCTATGGAATGGGAGAAGATATTTGCAAATGACATATCTGATAAATGGTTTGTATCCAAAGTCTATAAAAAACTCATCAAACTCAACATCTAAAATACAAATCATCCAGTTAAAAAATGGGCAGAAGTGATGGTGAACAGACGCATGAAAAGATGCTCAACATCAACTTATCACCAGGGAAATGCAAATAAAAACTACAATGAGGTATCACCTCACACCTGTCAGAATGGCTAAAATCAACATAACAAGCAACAATAGATGTTGGTGAGGTTGTGGAGAAATCATAACCCTCTTGCACTGTTGTTGAGAATGCAAACTCACCAGAGTGAGTGTAGCCACTCTGGAAAACAGTATGGTGCTTCCTCAAAAAGTTAAAAATAGAGCTTCCCTATGCACCCTGAGGTATTCACCCAAAGGATACAAAACTATTATTTTGAAGGGATACATGTACCTGATGTTTATAGCAGTGTTAACTACAATAGGCAAATTATGGAAACAGCCCAAGTGCTCATTGATTGGTGAATAGATAAGGAAGAAGTAGGGTGTATATATTCAATGGAATATTACTTAGCCATAAAAATAGAATGAAATCTTGTCATTTGCAATGATGTGGAAGGAATTAGAGAGTATTGAGCTAAGTGAAATAAGTCAGAGAAAGACAAATATCATATGATTTCACTCACATATGGAATTTGAAAAACAAATGAGAAAAAGGGAAAAAAAGAGAGGAAAGAAAACAGACTCTTAATTATAGAGAACAGGTGGTTATCAGAAGGGACGTGGGTAGGAGGAAGGGTTAAACAGGTGATGGGGACTAAGGAATGCACTTGTGATGAGCCATGGGTGTTGTATAGAAGCATTGAATCACTACATTGTACACCTGAAACTAATTTTACACTGTATGTTAAACTGGAATTTAAACAAAAACTTAATAAAAGCAATAAAATATTGATCCTATGTTGGCATTTGGCACTTGGTGACTGGTTTTATATTTGAAATATTTACTTCTATTGATTGGAAATAAGCATTTTAAAAATCTAAATATCAGTTTGACCATCAGATCTTTAAGATGAGATTCTAACAATTTCATGTCTTTACAAAAAATTTTGTATTGTATTTATTTATTTTTTTGGGGAGAGAGACAGAGAGTGAGTGGGGAAGGGCAGAGAGAGAGGAAGAGAGAGAATCCCAAGCAGGCTCTACACTGTCAGCATGGAACCTGATGTGGGTCTCAGACTCCCAAACCTTGGGGCTCAAACTCACAAACCGTAAGTTCATGACCTGAGCTGAAACTGAGTTGGACACTTAACCGACTCAGCCACCAAGATGCCCTTAATTGCAGCTCTTTCATCCAGTAGTGGTGCTAATGCCAGGTTGGAAGAGAGAGTACCAAGGGCAGTCTCCGAAGTACTGAGAAAGAAAAGTGTTTGGCCAGAGATACAACATGGCGGATATAGGGGGACCTGAAATTCCCTTGTCGCTTAAATACAGCAGTGTTGAGGCCAAAGGACTTTGAATTCCAAGAGTCCAGGCTGCAGAGTGACAGAGACGTCTGCAGGGACCCACAGTGACAACCTGGCGGGCCATAAGGATACTTCAATGAACAAATCAAAGCACACCTGGTGGAGGGTCCAAAACATCACTATGACTAGGGAGATAAAGCCACAAAGTGACCAAAGTCACAATAACAGAGAGCAAGGAACACACTCCAAAAAACACCTCCTGAAAGGCCAGGCCATGGACAGTGTATGACCCCCTCTTTAATATAGTAGTGCTTGCAGGTGCAGGACACATAACAAGCTTTTAAAACACATAAGGGACAGAAAACTAGCCAAAATGTTGAAACAGACGAATTCTCTTCAAAAGAAATTCCAGGAAGAAATGGTAGCTAAAGAATTGATCAAAACAGATATAAACAATATAACTGAACAAGAATTTAGAATAATAGTCATAAGATTAGTTGCTGGGCTTGAAAAAAGCATAGAAGACAGCAGAGAATCTATTGTTCCAGAGGTCAAGGAACTAAAAATTAGTCATGATGAATTAAAAAATGTTATAAATGAGGTGCAAAATAAACTAGAGGTGGTGACAGTGAGGATTGAAGAGTCAGGAGAATAAGTGAAAAAGAAGATAAAATTATGGAAAAAGATGAAGGTGAGAAAAAGATAAGAAAATTCTAGACCACAGGGAAGAATTAGAGAACTAAATGATTCAATGGAATGCACTAATATCTGTATCATAGGAGTTCCAGAAGAAGAAGAAGAAGGAGGAGGAGGAGGAGGAAGAAGTAGTAGTAGTGAGAGAGAAAAGGTCAGAAGGTATACTTGAACAAATCATAGCTAAGAACTTCCTCAATCTGGGACAGGAAACAGACATTGAAACCCAGAAGGCACAGAGAACTCCCTTCAGATGTAATAGGAGTCTATCTTCTGTATGACATATCATAGTGAAACTGGAAAAATACAAAGATAAACACAGAATTCTGAAAGCAGCTAGGGACAAACAGACCTTAACCTACAAGGGTAGACACATAAGGGAAGTAGCAAACCTATCTACTGACTTGGCAGGCCAGAAGGAAATATTCAATGTGATGAACAGGAAAAATATGCAGCCAAGAATCCTTTATCCAGCAAGCCTATCATTCAGAATAGAAGGAGAGATACAGGTTTTCCCAGACAAACAAAAGCTGAAGGAGTTCATCATCACTAAACCAGCCCTACAAGAGATTCTAATGGGGACTCTGTGAGTGGAATGTTGCAAAGACCACAAAGGACCAGAGACATCACTACAAGCATGAAACCTACAGATTACACAATGACTCTAAATCCATTTCTTTTTTATTTATTTTACATTTTATTTATTTTTGATAGAGACAGAGTGTGAGCAGGGGAGGGGCAGAGAGGGACACAGAATCTGAAGCAGGCTCCAGGCTCTGAGTTGTTAGCACTGTCCTGTTAGCAGGACTCAAACTCACAAACCGCGAGATCATGACCTGAGCTGAAGTCAGATGCTTAACCGAGTCACCCAGGCACCCCTAAATCCCTTTCTTTTAAGAATAATACTGAATGTAAGTAGACTAAATGCTCCAATCAAAAGACATAGGTATCAGAATGGATAAAAAAAAAAACAAGACTCCTCTATTTGCTGTCTACAAGCAACCTACTTTAGATCTAAGGACACCTTCAGATCTAAAGTGAGGGGATAGAGAACCATCTACCATCTATCATGCTACTGGAAGTCAAAAGAAAGCTGGAGTGGGCATACTTACATCAGACAAACTAGATTTTAAACTAAAGGCTGTAACAAGAGATGAAGAAGGACATTAGATCATAATTATGGGGTCTATTCATTAAGAAGAGCTAACAATTATAAATGTGTATGCACCCAATTCAGAAGAACGCAAATATATAAAACAATCACAAACATAAGCAATCTTATTGGTAAGAATGTGGTAATTGCAGGGGACTTTAATACTCCACTTGCAACAATGGACAGATCATCTAGGCAGAAAAACAATAAAGAAATAATGCCCCTGAATTATACAGTGGACGAGATGGACTTGACAGATATATTCAGAGCTTTTTGTCTTAAAGCAGCAGAATGCACATTCTGCTTGAGTGCACATGGAACATTGTCCAAAATAAATCACATACTGGGTCACAAAACAGCCCTCAATAAATATAAAAAAAAATGAGATCATACCATGAACATTTTCAGATCACAATGCTATGAAACTTGAAATCAACCACAGGAAAAGGTTTGGAAAACTTCCAAATGCATGGAGGTTAAAGAACATCCCACTAAAGAATGAATGGGTCAACCAGGCAATTAAAGAAGAAATTAAGAAATATATGGAAACAAATGAAAATGAAAACACGACAGCCCAAACCCTTTGGGATGCAGCAAAGGCAGTCCTAAGAGGAAAATGCATTGCAATCCCGGCATATCTCAACAAAAAAAAATCCCAAATACAAAATCTAACAGCACACCTAAAGAACTAGAAGCAGAACAACAAAGAAACCCCAAGGCCAACAGAAGAAGAGAAATAATAAACATCAGAGCAGAAATAAACTACAAAAAATCTACAAAAACTATAGAATCTACAAAAAACTATAGAACATATCAATGAAACTAAGAGCTAGTTTTTTGAAAAAAATAAACAAAATTGATAGCTCCTAGCCAGACTTCTCAAAAAGAAAAGAGAGAGGACCCAAATAGATAAAAATGGACTTAATCACAACTAATCCTTCAAAAATACAATTATTAGAGAAGACTATTAAAAATTATATGCCAACAAACTGGACAACCTAGAAAAAATGGAAAAATTCCTAGACACCCACACACTACCAAAACTCAAATGGGAAGAAATAGAAAATTTCAACAGACCCATAACTAGTGAAGAAATGGAATCAGTTATTAAAAATGTCCCAACAAGTAAGAGTCCTGGGCCAGATGACTCCCAAGGGAAATTCTACCAGACATTTATTATTTATTTATTTATTTATTTTACTTAAAAATTTTTTTAGATAGTCATAAGTGTTTTATTTTTATGTATTTATTTTAATATATGAAATTTATTGTCAAATTGGTTTCCATACAACACCCCGTGCTCATCCCAACAGATGCCCTCCTTAATACCCATCACCCACCCTCCCACCCACCCCATCAGCCCTCAGTTTGTTCTCAGTTTTTAAGAGTCTCTTATGCTTTGGCTCTCTCCTACTCTAACCTCTTTTTTTTTTCATTCCCCTCCACCATGGGTTCCTGTTAAGTTTCTCAGGATCCACATTAGAGTGAACACATATGGTATCTGTCTTTCTCTGTATGGCTTATTTCACTTAGCATCACACTCTCCAGTTCCATCCACGTTGCTACAAAGGGCCATATTTCATTCTTTCTCATTGCCACGTAGTACTCCATTGTGTATATAAACCACAATTTCTTTATCCATTCATCAGTTGATGGACATTTAGGCTCTTTCCATAATTTGGCTATTGTTGAGAGTGCTGCTATAAACATTGGGGTACAAGTGCCCCTATGCATCAGGACTCCTGTATCCCTTGGGTAAATTCCTAGCAATGCTACTGCTGCATCATAGGGTAGGTCTATTTTTAATTTTCTGAGGAACCTCCACACTGTTTTCCAGAGCGACTGCACCAGTTTGCATTCCCAACAACAGTGCAAGAGGGTTCCTGTTTCTCCACATCCTCTCCAGCATCTACAGTCTCCTGATTTGTTCATTTTGGCCACTCTGACTGGCATGAGGTGATATCTGAGTGTGGTTTTGATTTGTATTTCCCTGATGAGGAGCGACGTTGAGCATCTTTTCATGTGCCTGTTGGTCATCTGGATATCTTCTTTAAAGAAGTGTCTATTCATGTTTTCTGCCCATTTCTTAACTGGATTATTTGTTTTTTGGGTGTGGAGTTTGGTGAGCTCTTTATAGATTTTGGATACTAGCCCTTTGTCCGATATGTCATATGCAAATATCTTTTCCCATTCCATTGGTTGTCTTTTAGTTTTGTTGGTTGTTTCCTTTGCTGTGCAGAAGCTTTTTATCTTCATGAGGTCCCAATAGTTCATTTTTGCTTTTAATTCCCTTGCCTTTGGGGATGTGTCAAGTAAGAAATTGCTACAGTGAGGTCAGAGAGGTCTTTTCCTGCTTTCTCCTCTAGGGTTTTGATGGTTTCCTGTCTCACATTCAGGTCCTTTATCCATTTTGAGTTTATTTTTGTGAATGGTGTGAGAAAGAGGTCTAGTTTCAACCTTCTGCATGTTGCTGTCCAGTTCTCCCAGCACCATTTGTTAAAGAGGCTGTCTTTTTTTCCATTGGATATTCTTTCTTACTTTGTCAAAGATTAGTTGGCCATACTTTTGTGGGTCTAGTTCTGGGGTTTCTATTCTGTTCCATTGGTCTATGTGTCTATTTTTATGCCAATACCATGCTGTCTTAATGATTACAGCTTTGTAGTAGAGGCTAAAGTCTCTACCAGACATTTAAAGCAGAGTTAATACCTATCCTTCTCAAGCTGTTCCAAAAAATAGAAATGGAAAGAAAGCTTCCGGACTCATTCTATGAAGCCAACATTGCTTCAATTCCCAAACCAGATAGAGACCCTCCAAAAAAGGAGAATTAGAGGCCAATATCCCTGATGAACATGGATGCAAATATTCTCAACAAAATACTAGCAAATCAAATTCAATAGCATATAAAAAGAATTATTCACCATGATGAAGTAGGATTAATTCCTGGGCTGCAAAGCTGGTTCAATATTTGCAAATCAATCAATGTGATACATCACATTAATAAAAGAAAGGATAAGAACCATATGATCCTGTCAATAGATGCAGAAAAAGCATTTGACAAAATTCAGCATCCTTTCTTTTTTTTTAAAATTTTTTTTCAACGTTTATTTATTTTTGGGACAGAGAGAGACAGAGCATGAACGGGGGAGGGGCAGAGAGAGAAGGAGACACAGAATCAGAAACAGGCTCCAGGCTCTGAGCCATCAGCCCAGAGCCTGACACGGGGCTCGAACTCACGGACCGCAAGATCGTGACCTGGCTGAAGTCGGATGCTTAACCGACTGCGCCACCCAGGCGCCCTGAGCATCCTTTCTTAATAAAAACCTCAGGAAAGTCAGGATAGAAGGAGCATACCTAAACATCATAAAAGCCTTATATGAAAAACCCACAACTAATATCATCCTCAGTGGGGAAAAACTGAGATCTTTCCGTATAAGATCAGAGATGTCCACTCCCACCACTGTTGTTTAACATAGTGTTGGAAGTCCTAGCATCAGCAATCAGAAAACAAAATGTAATAAAAGGCATCAAAATTGGCAAAGAAGAAGTCAAACTCACTTTTCGTGGATGACAAGATACTGTACATGGAAATCCTGAAAGACTCCACCAAAAGGCTGCTAGAACTGATACATGGAGTCACCAATGTTGCAGGGTACCAAATCAAGGTACAGAAATTGGTTGCATTTCTATACACCAATAATGAAGCAACAGAAAGACAAATAAAGAAACTGATCCCTTTTGCAATTGCACCAAGAACCATAAAATACCTAGGAATAAACCTAACCAAAGATGTAAAAGATCTGTGTGCTGAAAACTATAGAAAACTTATGAAGGAAATTGAAGAAGACACAAAGAAATGGAAAAGCATTACATGCTCATGGATTGGAAGAATAAATATTGTTAAAAATCAATACTACTTAAAGCAATCTACACATTCAATGAAATCCCAATCAAAATTGCATGAGCATTCTTCTCAAAGATTGAACAAACAACCCTAAAATTTGTATGGAACCACAAAAGACCCCGAATAGCCAAGTAATATTGAACGAGAAAACCAAAGTGGGAGGCATCACATCACAATCCCAGACTTGAGCCCCTACTACAAAATTGTAACCATCAAGACAGTATGGTATTAGCACAAAAACAGACACATAGACCAATGGAATAGAATAGAGAGTGCAGAATTTGATCCACAAATATATGGTCAACTAATGTTTGACAAAGCAGGAAAGAGTATCCAATGGAAAAAAGTCTCTTTAGCAAAGGTTGCTGGGAGAATTGTACAGCAACGTGCAGAAGAATGAAACTAGACCACTTTCTTCCACCATACACAAAAATAAACTCAAAATGGATGAAAGACCTAAATGTGAGACAAGAAACTATCAAAACCCTAGAGGAGAAAGCAAGAAACAGCCTCTTTGACCTGAGCCACAGCAATTTCTTGCTTGACACATCTCCAAAGGCAAAGGAATTAAAAACAAAAACAAACTATTGGGACTTCATGAAGATAAAAAGCTTCTGCACAGTGAAGGAAACAATCAACAAAACTAAAAGACAACCGATGAAATGGGAAAAGATATTTGCAAAAGACTTATCGGATAAAGGGTTAGTATCCAAAATCTATAAAGAACATACTAAATTCAACACCCAAAAAACAAATAATCCAGTGAAGAAATGGGCATAAGACATGAATAGACACTTTTCCAAAGAAGACATCCACATGGCCAACAGACACATGAAAAGATGCTGAACGTCATTCATCATCAGGGAAATGCAAATCAAAACCACACTGAGATACCACCTCACACAGGTCAGGGTGGCTAAAATTAACAACTCAGGCAATGACAGATGTTGGCGAGGATGTGGAGAAAGAGGATCTCTTTTGCATTGTTGGTGGGAAAGCAAACTGCTGCAGCTGCTCTGGAAAACAGTGTGGAGGTTCCTCAAAAAATTAAAAATAGAACTACCCTACCACCGAGCAATAGCATGACTGGGAATTTATCCAAAGGATACAAGAGTGCTGATTCATAGGGACACATGTACCCCAATGTTTATAGCAGTGCTTTCAATAGCCAAATTATGGAAAGAGCCTAAATGTCCATCAACTGATGAACGGATAAAGAAGATGTGGTTTGTGTATACAATGGAATACTCTTTGGCAATGAGAAAGAATGAAATCATGCCCTTTGCAGCAATGTGGATGGAACTGGGAGGTATTATGCTGAGTGAAATAAGTCAGTCAAAGAAAGACAGATATCATATGTTTTCATTCATTAACAAAGACCATGGGGGAAGGGAAGGGTAAGAAATAGTTATAAGAGAGGGAGGGAGCAAACCATAAGAGGCTCTTAAATACAGAAAATAAACTGAGGGTGGATGGGGGGTGGGGAGAGGGGAAAATGGGTGGTAAGCATTGAGGAGGGCGCTTGTTGTGATGAGCACTGGGGGTTGTATGCAAGTGATGAACCACAGGAATCAACCCCTAAAACCAAGAGTACACTGTACAAACTGTATATTAGCCAATTTGACAATAAATGATATTAAAAAAAAGTGTTTTGCCAAGACAATGGATAGTAAGAGAGAAAGGAGGACTTTAGATACAAAATTGCAGACCTTTACAGGTTATTCCTTAAGGGGATGGTGGAAGTTATTGTCAAGGAAAGATAGCAGACTTTGGACAAGATACATATATTGATCTTTTAGCTGAACCATTGACTGAACCTGTAGCCTTGCTCGTGACAACAGTCACTCTGTTGAGAATTCTGATGCTGTCCCTGGTGTTGTAATTTCACATTATAAAACTGCAAATGGAAGCATCATCAGGAAATATAAAAGTGAGACGGATTAAAGGGAATTAAATTGTGAGCTTGAAGTCAAAACCAGAATGTTTAATGCATCTTTGACACTATTACCCCTGATTTTCTTTTCTTTTCATAAATGTGGTTTTTGGTATCTAGGTTTTTTTTTCAAAGTTAATTAGTTTGATTTGTTCATCTCCGTGACTGTTTATGCACAACATAAATTGAAGTAGGATTATGGCCATATTACTGATTAATTTGGTCAAAATATATAGTGGAGTTAGATAATCATGCAAGCTGGAATAAACACTTCAAAGCCCTAGCTAGCTTGTTTGCTGATGATACAAGTAACAATATGAATGTATTGTTACAAATGTGGAGGAGAAATATCCATTTTTTTGTTTTTGTGTGTGTGTGTGTGTTACCCAACTGGAAAAGACACAGGAATATTTCTTATCAGTACCCCTATCCATCCCTTCATTCACACAGTACTTCCTAGAATGTTATTATGTGTATAGCTGTTCTATGGAAGCTGCAAGGATGAACGTAATGAATGGGATGATAGATATAATCTAGTAACTCTGATAGAAGTTAAATATGACAAAGACAAATATGCTGTTTTAATCACAAGTATGGTGAATATTATGGAAGTGGAAGTTCTGGTTGCTGTGAGGTGAGTTTGTGGCTTACTAGTTGCTCTTTTTGGTGAAGATATTTTGATTTTTCATATTCTGCATATCTTGGAGCTGGTAGGAGTTGCTGACCTTGTTCAGTTCCCCATTTCCACTGCCTTAACTAGTGTTTATTCACCTTTTGGGAAAAGCCATCCTCACATGAGGCTCATGCTATCTGGGTGGTCTCTTATCTAACCCTGCTCCTCCAACCTTTGAGATTTTGTAAATTGGCTCCTGCCTTAGTCTCCCCTTATACCCCAACTGCTGTTAGCTACTTTAGGTACTTTGAACATTTGCATGGTCATTTACCCAAATTTCTGACCCTTTCTTCTCTGATGACCTGCATTTCCATTCTTTGTTACTCAGTCTATGGCCAGAAGCTTAGATGGTATAATTGCCCAGAGACATTTTATCTCTGGAATATTAAGTTAGTGGCATCTGTTTTCACCATAACCATTCAGACATTCAATTTCCTTAGTGTCTTGATAATATATAACTTTTGTTCTTTAAATGCATCACAACATCTAGTTCCTAGCTTCAACCTGGCTTTAATTTCTTCTCTAGCCCTTGTGGACCTCATGATGGCATCACTTGAGCCTCTCTACTGCCTAGATACTCAAATCTCTTCCCCCTCTAACTGTAGTCTAACTTCTGTCCTACACTGAAACCAAATTTGATCCTTCCAAGGCCATATACAGTATACACGTTTAGGTCCTTATGGAGCTTACACTCTTATTTAACACTGGTGAAATTGCCTATACTTTATTTTTTTTTTTTTTTTTTTTTTTTTTTTTTTTTTTCTGAAATTTATTGACAAATTGGTTTCCATACAACACCCAGTGCTCATCCCAAAAGGTGCCCTCCTCAATACCCATCACCCACCCTCTCCTCCCTCCCACCCCCCATCAACCCTCAGTTTGTTCTCAGTTTTTAACAGTCTCTTATGCTTTGGCTCTCTCCCTTTCTAACCTCTTTTTTTTTTTTTCCTTCCCCTCCCCCATGGGTTCCTGTTAAGTTTCTCAGGATCCACATAAGAGTGAGACCATATGGTATCTGTCTTTCTCTGTATGGCTTATTTCACTTAGCATCACACTCTCCAGTTCCATCCACGATGCTACAAAAGGCCATATTTCATTTTTTCTCATTGCCATGTAATATTCCATTGTGTATATAAACCACAATTTCTTTATCCATTCATCAGTTGATGGACATTTAGGCTCTTTCCATAATTTGGCTATTGTTGAGAGTGCTGCTATGAACATTGGGGTACAAGTGGCCCTATGCATCAGTGCTCCTGTATCCCTTGGATAAATTCCTAGCAGTGCTATTGCTGGGTCATAGGGTAGGTCTATTTTTAATTTTCTGAGGAACCTCCACACTGCTTTCCAGAGCGGCTGCACCAATTTGCATTCCCACCAACAGTGCAAGAGGGTTCCCGTTTCTCCACATCCTCTCCAGCATCTATAGTCTCCTGATTTGTTCATTTTGGCCACTCTGACTGGCGTGAGGTGATACCTGAGTGTGGTTTTGATTTGTATTTCCCTGATAAGGAGCGACGCTGAACATCTTTTCATGTGCCTGTTGGCCATCCGGATGTCTTCTTTAGAAAAGTGTCTATTCATGTTTTCTGCCCATTTCTTCACTGGGTTATTTGTTTTTCGGGTGTGGAGTTTGGTGAGCTCTTTATAGATTTTGGATACTAGCCCTTTGTCCGATATGTCATTTGCAAATATCTTTTCCCATTCCGTTGGTTGCCTTTTAGTTTTGTTGGTTGTTTCCTTTGCTGTGCAGAAGCTTTTTATCTTCATAAGGTCCCAGTAATTCACTTTTGCTTTTAATTCCCTTGCCTTTGGGGATGTGTCGAGTAAGAGATTGCTACGGCTGAGGTCAGAGAGGTCTTTTCCTGCTTTCTCCTCTAAGGTTTTGATGGTTTCCTGTCTCACATTTAGGTCCTTTATCCATTTTGAGTTTATTTTTGTGAATGGTGTGAGAAAGTGGTCTAGTTTCAACCTTCTGCATGTTGCTGTCCAGTTCTCCCAGCACCATTTGTTAAAGAGGCTGTCTTTTTTCCATTGGATGTTCTTTCCTGCTTTGTCAAAGATGAGTTGGCCATACGTTTGTGGGTCTAGTTCTGGGGTTTCTATTCTATTCCATTGGTCTATGTGTCTGTTTTGGTGCCAATACCATGCTGTCTTGATGATGACAGCTTTGTAGTAGAGGCTAAAGTCTGGGATTGTGATGCCTCCTGCTTTGGTCTTCTTCTTCAAAATTCCTTTGGCTATTCGGGGCCTTTTGTGGTTCCATATGAATTTTAGGATGGCTTGTTCTAGTTTCGAGAAGAATGCTGGTGCAATTTTGATTGGGATTGCATTGAATGTGTAGATAGCTTTGGGTAGTATTGACATTTTGACAGTATTTATTTTTCCAATCCATGAGCAGGGAATGTCTTTCCATTTCTTTAAATCTTCTTCAATTTCCTTCAGAAGCTTTCTATAGTTTTCAGCATACAGATCCTTTACATCTTTGGTTAGATTTATTCCTAGGTATTTTATGCTTCTTGGTGCAATTGTGAATGGGATCAGTTTCTTTATTTGTCTTTCTGTTGCTTCATTGTTAGTGTATAAGAATGCAACTGATTTCTGTACATTGATTTTGTAGCCTGCAACTTTGCTGAATTCCTGTATCAGTTCTAGCAGACTTTTGGTGGAGTCTATCGGATTTTCCACGTATAATATCATGTCATCTGCAAAAAGCGAAAGCTTGACTTCATCTTTGCCAATTTTGATGCCTTTGATTTCCTTTTGTTGTCTGATTGCTGATGCTAGAACTTCCAGCACTATGTTAAACAGCAGCGGTGAGAGTGGGCATCCTTGTCGTGTTCCTGATCTCAGGGAAAAAGCTTTCAGTTTTTCCCCGTTGAGGATGATGTTAGCTGTGGGCTTTTCATAAATGGCTTTTATGATCTTTAAGTATGTTCCTTCTATCCCGACTTTCTCAAGGGTTTTTATTAAGAAAGGGTGCTGGATTTTGTCGAAGGCCTTTTCTGCATCGATTGACAGGATCATATGGTTCTTCTCTCTTTTTTTGTTAATGTGATGTATCACGTTGATTGATTTGCGAATGTTGAACCAGCCCTGCATCCCAGGAATGAATCCCACTTGATCATGGTGAATAATTCTTTTTATATGCCGTTGAATTCGATTTGCTAGTATCTTATTGAGAATTTTTGCATCCATATTCATCAGGGATATTGGCCTGTAGTTCTCTTTTTTTACTGGGTCTCTGTCTGGTTTAGGAATCAAAGTAATACTGGCTTCATAGAATGAGTCTGGAAGTTTTCCTTCCCTTTCTATTTCTTGGAATAGCTTGAGAAGGATAGGTATTATCTCTGCTTTAAACGTCTGGTAGAACTCCCCTGGGAAGCCATCTGGTCCTGGACTCTTATTTGTTGGGAGATTTTTGATAACCGATTCAATTTCTTCGCTGGTTATGGGTCTGTTCAAGCTTTCTATTTCCTCCTGATTGAGTTTTGGAAGCGTGTGGGTGTTCAGGAATTTGTCCATTTCTTCCAGGTTGTCCAATTTGTTGGCATATAAGTTTTCATAGTATTCCCTGATAATTGTTTGTATCTCTGAGGGATTGGTTGTAATAGTTCCATTTTCATTCATGATTTTATCTATTTGGGTCATCTCCCTTTTCTTTTTGAGAAGCCTGGCTAGAGGTTTGTCAATTTTGTTTATTTTTTCAAAAAACCAACTCTTGGTTTCGTTGATCTGCTCTACAGTTTTTTTAGTTTCTATATTGTTTATTTCTGCTCTGATCTTTATTATTTCTCTTCTTCTGCTGGGCTTAGGCTGCCTTTGCTGTTCTGCTTCTAGTTCCTTTAGGTGTGCTGTTAGATTTTGTATTTGGGATTTTTCTTGTTTCTTGAGATAGGCCTGGATTGCAATGTATTTTCCTCTCAGGACTGCCTTTGCTGCGTCCCAAAGCGTTTGGATTGTTGTATTTTCATTTTCGTTTGTTTCCATATATTTTTTAATTTCTTCTCTAATTGCCTGGTTGACCCACTCATTCGTTAGTAGGGTGTTCTTTAACCTCCATGCTTTTGGAGGTTTTCCAGACTTTTTCCTGTGGTTGATTTCAAGCTTCATGGCATTGTGGTCTGAAAGTAAGCATGGTATAATTTCAATTCTTGTAAACTTATGAAGGGCTGTTTTGTGACCCAGTATATGATCTATCTTGGAGAATGTTCCATGTGCACTCGAGAAGAAAGTATATTCTGTTGCTTTGGGATGCAGAGTTCTAAATATATCTGTCAAGTCCATCTCATCCAATGTCTCATTCAGGGCCCTTGTTTCTTTATTGACCGTGTGTCTAGTTGATCTATCCATTTCTGTAAGTGGTGTATTAAAGTCCCCTGCAATTACCACATTCTTATCAATAAGGTTGCTTATGTTTATGAGTAATTGTTTTATATATTTGGGGGCTCCGGTATTCGGTGCATAGACATTGATAATTGTTAGCTCTTCCTGATGGATAGACCCTGTAACTATTATATAATGTCCTTCTTCATCTCTTGTTACAGCCTTTAATTTAAAGTCTAGTTTGTCTGATATAAGTATGGCTACTCCAGCTTTCTTTTGGCTTCCAGTCGCATGATAAATAGTTCTCCATCCCCTCACTCTCAATCTAAAGGTGTCCTCCGGTCTAAAATGAGTCTCTTGTAGACAGCAAATAGATGGGTCTTGTTTTTTTATCCATTCTGATACCCTATGTCTTTTGGTTGGCGCATTTAATCCATTTACATTCAGTGTTATTATAGAAAGATACGGGTTTAGAGTCATTGTGATGTCTGTATGTTTTATGCTTATAGTGATGTCTCTGGGACTTTGTCTCACAGGGTCCCCCTTAGGATCTCTTGTAGGGCTGGTTTAGTGGTGACAAATTCCTTCAGTTTTTGTTTGTTTGGGAAGACCTTTATCTCTCCTTCTATTCTAAATGACAGACTTGCTGGATAAAGGATTCTTGGCTGCATATTTTTTCTGTCTAGCACCCTGAAAATCTCTTGCCAATTCTTTCTGGCCTGCCAAGTTTCAAAAGAGAGATCAGTCACGAGTCTTATAGGTCTCCCTTTATATGTGAGGGCACGTTTACCCCTTGCTGCTTTCAGAATTTTCTCTTTATCCTTGTATTTTGCCAGTTTCACTATGATATGTCGTGCAGAAGATCGATTCAAGTTACGTCTGTAGGGAGTTCTCTGTGCCTCTTGGATTTCAATGCCTTTTTCCTTCCCCAGTTCAGGGAAGTTCTCAGCTATGATTTCTTCAAGTACCCCTTCAGCACCTTTCCCTCTCTCTTCCTCCTCTGGGATACCAATTATGCGTATATTATTTCTTTTTAGTGTATCACTTAATTCTCTAATTTTCCCCTCATACTCCTGGATTTTTTTATCTCTCTTTTTCTCAGCTTCCTCTTTTTCCATAACTTTATCTTCTAGTTCACCTATTCTCTCCTCTGCCTCTTCAAGCCGAGCTGTGGTGGTTTCCATTTTGTTATGCATTTCGTTTAAAGCGTTTTTCAGCTCCTCGTGACTGTTCCTTAGTCCCTTGATCTCTGTAGCAAGAGATTCTCTGCTGTCCTGTATACTGTTTTCAAGCCCAGCAATTAATTTTATGACTATTATTCTAAATTCACTTTCTGTTATATTATTTAAATCCTTTTTGATCAGCTCATTAGCTGTTGTTATTTCCTGGAGATTCTTCTGAGGGGAGTTCTTCCGCTTGGTCATTTTGGATAGTCCCTGGCGTGGTGAGGACCTGCAGGGCACTTCCCCTGTGCTGTGGTGTATACCTGGAGTTGGTGGGCGGGGCCGCAGTCAGACCTGATGTCTGCCCCCAGCCCACCGCTGGGGCCACAGTCAGACTGGTGTGTGCCTTCTCTTCCCCTCTCCTAGGGGCGGGATTCACTGTGGGGTGGTGTGGCTCGTCTGGGCTACTTGCACCCTGCCAGGCTTGTGATGCTGGGGATCTGGCGTATTAGATGGGGTGGGTAGGCAAGGTGCTCGGGGGCAGGAGGGGCAGGCTTAGATCGCTTCTCCTTAGGTGATCCACTTCAGGAGGGGCCCTGTGGCAGCGGGAGGGAGTCAGATCCGCTGCCGGAGGTTTGGCTCCGCAGAAGCGCAGAGTTGGGTGTTTGCGCGGAGCGAGCAAGTTCCCTGGCAGGAACCGGTTCCCTTTGGGATTTCGGCTGGGGGATGGGCGGGGGAAATGGCGCTGGCGAGCGCCTTTGTTCCCCACCAAACTGAGCTCTGTTGTCAGGGGGCTCAGCAGCTCTCCCTCCCTTTGTCCTCCAGCCTTCCCGCTTTCCGAGCAGAGCTGTTAATTTCTGACCTCCCAGACGCTAAGTCGCGCTTGCTGTCGGAACACAGTCCGCCCGGCCCCTCCGCTTTTGCAAGCCCGACTCGGGGGCTCTGCTTGGCCGGCGAGCCGCCCCTCCGCCCCGGCTCCCTCCCGCCAGTCCGTGGAGCGCGCACCGCCTCGCCGCCCTTCCTACCCTCTTCCGTGGGAAATTGCCTATACTTTAAAAGGATCCCTTTCACAATTTTTTTTTCTGCTTCTGTCTTTCTTTACTGGCATTCTCAGCCTCTTTCATGGGATCTTATTTTTCTTGATATCTAAGCCAGTTTATCTTCTATTTCAATTTATCCTCCCAGTTGATCTTGTCAACTGAGACAAGTTCAATAGCCTATAAAATAGAAACACACAAATACACATTTGACCTCAACCTCTCTCTGCATCCAATATCATTGTATTCAACTTCCATGATACTGTCTAGGAATATGTCAGTGACATCATTCCCCAAAGAGAATCCATCATTTCCCTTGTTCTACTTCTAAATGTATCTTATTCCTACATTCTCTATCATCAGAAACCACTATAATCCAAATATTATTTCTCAAGCTAGAAACATGAGAGTTGTTGCAGATTCCTCCTTTTATCTGCCCCTCTACACACATCCAATGTTTCAAAATAGCCCTGTGGATTATTACTCCTCAGTATCTCCTGAATTTGTCCACTTTTTTTCAGCTCCCATTAATTCTGTTCAAATTATCATCTCCTGCTTGAAATATTGCCATAGTTTCTTAAGTTAGCGGTGGATTTGAGTCCAGAGTGCTAACCATTACACTATGGAACCGAGGTAGACTTATGATAGAGATAGAGATAACTCCTAACTCTCATGATTATTTCCCCTATCTTCTGTACAGGGTTATTATAAAATCAATGTATAATTAGCTACTATAAAACTAATACATAATTCTATTCATACTGTAAGTCCTACAAAGATACCATGTAGTCAACAGGGTAAAGTCCCAACATAGTATTTTCATATAAAAATATCATCTTTTTCACACCTTCATTTCTGATTTAGTAACCTCTTATAGTTCCCTACACCCCTAAATACTATAAGTTCTTAGTCATGGAGAAAATAGGATGTTCCTAGAAGTGCCACACTATCTCCAGTGGTACACCAAATGGGCTTTGGAATCAGACTGTCTGAGATAAAATCCAGTATGTTTGACTTTGGACAAGTTGTCTACTTTTTACCCTCTATATAAAGATGATTATAGTAAATGTCTCACAGTTGCTTAGGAGGATTATAGTAGATGTCCTCCTTAAAGCATGTGGCATAAGGCCTGATTTGTATTTGCTCAATTAAGATAGAAGTAACAAACTAAGAAATATCTTCATGTCTTGATCCCAAATGCTCTTTCATCCTGGAGTCTCCTAATCAAATTCTGCAAAACTCATTTCAGATAACTTTTTCTCTAGGAAGTCTTCCATGACCACTTCCTTCTTATTTCCAAATTCATATAAACTCTCCCTTTCTTACACACACACACACACACACACACACACACCTATTATTGCACTTGTCATTACTATATTATAAGCATTTGCTTGGATCTTCACACACTCAACTGGCCAGTAGTCTTAAAGTGGACATCTGCATCCTAATTGTACAGCACTTTACCAAGCATGTTGTAGGTGGCTGAGTAAATGAATATGGACATAAAAAATAGAACAGTTCTTTTAGGTAATCCAAATCAATCTGTCCGTATGGGCTACATGCACTTGAATGTATCAGAATAAGAATAATTTATGTTCTTATTTTCATGTTGTCATGTATATGATCCTAAATTCTTACACATTCATTATTAAAAATAAATGAACTCAAGCTGAATACACATTTTAATCCTCTCCAGGATACTTTAATGAAATCCTGAAAAATAATAAATGATAATAATAAAACAGTCTGTATTGTTGAAAAATAAAATAATAACAGTTTGTGGTAATGTATGATTATATTAATAAACTATTTTTTTATTCACAATTGACTGATAGTTCTCTTGGGTATTTCTGTGGTGGTCAAAGGGTAATACTCTCTGAATCCCTCTCTTTTATGGCTTGGTGATGATGAGACTTTGTGAAGCATAAGAGCCAAGGGCATTGAAAATGGGATAAGGTAGGGGGAAGGGAACACCTTTGTGTTCTTGCTTTTACATTGGTTCTTCCTTTACACAACTTTTTATAAATTGTCTGTAGAAGTGCAGATGCCAACTAAAAGGCAGCCTTAGTGTTAATGTCCTCTTGTCATTCTATTTTCTTTTGTTTAATTGAGAAGGAAGATGAGAAAACAGGATAGGTTCTCTATTATTTCATATGGTATATGTGGCAGCTGGAGAATAGCAGTGGTTGACAAAATGTTCAGTTAATTGAAGCCATGTAGTGGATATTGATGATCTTTCTACATTTAATGGAGAAATAAATCTACTGCTAGAGAAAAAAAATATAAATGGCTCTTTGGCTGATATATGTCCACACTATCCTCTTCAGGCAAATAAAAAAATAATAATTACTTTCCCAGATGTAATATGTTAATGCTTAATTGCACTCTACAGAGCATCTCAAGTTTAAGAAAAATAACAGTGTGGCTTATTCCTTGATTTTTAACTGTTAGATATAATGAAAACATACTGAGATAAAAACATTTAATTCACACAGAAACCTGTTGGTGACAGCAAAGTTACACAAATTCTAGTAGGAAGCTATATATTCAAATGAGCCTATTCAAGCTTTCAAAATATTTGTAAAATAATGGACAATATAAGAGATATTTATTAAATGAGACTATTATAAATTTATTTTATTTTTTTGTAGTTTCTTTTAAGTATTTATACTCCCATTAGTTAGCATGCAGTGCAGTATTAGTTTCAGGTGTACAATATAGTGACTATAAATATGTTTTAAAACTCTGGTTACTCTGTTTATATACTATTTTGAACCTATTGAAATTTTAAACATGTAATGGCTTGGATAAAAAAAAGATGTGGATATTTCTTGAAAATATCCAGTTCCTCTCAAACCAGGAAACATTTGGTAGGTCATAGGTAATGCCATGATTCAAAGAAAAAGACTTTCCAATGACAATAGAAAAAATGGGGTTGTAAGGCCTTAGTATTGTATTGAACCCATTATAGTGACATTTTAAAAACTCAAAAATTCCCAAAATTGTCTTGAATTCCTCAATTTTATCCTACTTGGAAATACTATTTATGATTTAACTGATTTGAAAGTATTTCTTTGCCTCCTCTTTCCCCGGCAATGAGACCAGTTAGGAAAATTTCTGCCATTATACCATATCAAAACCAGGCACTAGGTCCTTAGTTACATGGCTCAAAACAGTTTATGAACATACATTAATGTGACTGAATTTAAAATTATATTAGCTAAAACCTCTCTAATTCTGGATTCTCTTCTATCTATTATGCCCTGTTAAATTTTCTATTTATCTGGTTTCCTCTCTACTGTTGCCTCCAACACTTCTCTTTTCATTTCAGAGAAGCTTTCCTCCACACCATCTGTTTTGTTCTTCCCTTTCTCAAAGGTATCTCAATGTTCATGTCTTCACACCCAACCCTCTCTCCTCCATTGCTCAAGCATATGTTCTAAACAGTTTTCTATGTGCTGAGGAATAGTATGAATCCTATAGGAAATTGAAGTAAGAATCACAGAAAGATTTCACTTCAAGGTATAACTCTGATTATCAATATTTCTCTTTTTTTCTTCCCTTGACTCTTTATTATTATTATTTTTTAATATCAGGTGTAGAATTTAGTGATTCATCACTTACATACAACACTTGCCGCTCATCACAAGTGTCCTCCTTAATCCCCATCTCCTGGTTAACACATCCTCACCACCCAACCCTCCTCCAGTAACCATCAGTTTGTATTCTATAGTTAAGTCTGTTTCCAGCTTTACTGCTTTTTCTCTCCCCGTATTTATTTGTTTTGTTTCTTAAATTCCATATATTAGTGAAACCCTATAGTATCTGTATTTCTCTAACTGGCTTATTTTGCTCACCATAATACTCTCTAGCTCCTTCCATATCATTGCAAATGACAAGATTTCATTCTTTTTTGTGGCTAAGTAATATTCCATAGTGCATGCTATCTCTTCTTTATCCATTCACCAATCAGTGAATACTCAGGCTGTTGACATAGTTTGGTTATTGTAGATAACACTGCTATAAACATTGAGTACATATCATATATCCCTTTGAATTAGTATTTTTTGTATCATTTTGGTAAATACCTTGGGGTGCAATTGCTGAATCATAGGGAATCTCTACTTTTAACTTTTTGAGGAAACACCATACTGTTTTCTAGGGTGGCTACACTCACTCTGGTGAGTTTGCATTCTCACCAACAGTGCCTGAGGGTTCCCCTTTCTCCCCATCCTCACCAACACCTATTGTTGCTTGTATTGTTGATTTTAGCCATTCTGACAGGTGTGAGGTGATATCTCATTGTAGTTTTGATTTGCAGTTCCCTGATAAGTTGATGTTGAACATCTTTCCATGTGTCTGTTAGCCATCTCTATGTCTTTTTTGGAAAAATGTCTATTCATGTCTTCTGCCCATTTTTTTAACTGGATGATTTGTATTTTAGATGTTGAGTTTGATAAGTTTTTTAAATTTTAGATTTTTTAGATTTTTAAAATAAGATTTTTAGATTTAGATTTTGAATACTAACCCTTTATCAGATATGTCATTTGCAAATATCTTCTCCCATTCCATAGATTTCCTTCTAGTTTTGTTGCTTATTTCCTTCACTGTACAGAAGGATTTTATTTTGATGAAGTCCCAATAGTTTATTTTTTATTTTGTTTACCTGGCCTCAGGAGATCTATCTAGTAAGAAGTTGCTATGACCATTGTCAAAGAGGTTACTGTCTGTGTTCTCTTCTAGTGTTTCTATGGTTTCCTGTCTCACATTTAAGTCTTTAATACATTTTGAATTTATCGTTGTGTATGTGTAAGAAAGTAATACAGTTTCATTTGCATGTGACTGTCCAGTTTTCTCAAGCCATTGGTTGAAGAGACTGCCCCCCCCCCCCATTGTAAATACTTTCCTGCTTTGCTGAAGATTATTTGAACATGTAATTGTGGGTTCATTTCTGGATTTTCTACTCTGTTCTATTGATGTATGTGTCTGTTTTGGTGCCAGTGTCATACTGTCTATATTACTAGAGCTTTGTAATATACTTAAAGTCTGTAATTGTTGTGTATCCAGCTTTGCTTTATTTTTGCAAGAGTTTTTATTCAGAATCTTTTGTGGTTTGATACAAATTTTAGGATTGTTTGTTCTAGCCCAGTGAAAAATGCTGGTGGTATTTTGATAGGAATTGCATTATATGTGGAGATTTCTTTGAGTAATATATACATTTTAATAATATTTGTTCTTCCAATCCATGAACATTAAATGTTTTTCCATTTTTTTGTGTCATCTTCAATTTATTTCATCAGTGTTTTATAGTTTTCAGAGTACACACCTTTTACCTCTTAGGTTTATTCCTAGTTATCTTATGGTTTTTGATGTGATTATCAATATTTCTGCATCCTTCTTTTGAGAATGTTTCTGAGACCATGGCTGCTGTCAAAGGGGAAGGCTACTATAATCAAATACCAACTTATGCTTTGCATACATAAGGTAGGGTAGGGTATACCATCCTTATCTGAAATACCTTATGGGCTTGCAAAAATAAAGATTGCTGGGTCCCACTTAACTGGAAATTTATGATTCAGTATGTCTGGGTGTTTTTCAAGAACTGGTACTTTTTACATGTAAAAATGACACTGATCTTACCGGTTGTAGGATAACACTTCAAAAATCACTGATCAAGTGCACTGCTTCTTTTCTTTTTTGAAAATTGCTTGTGTGTGTGTATTTGTATGTGCATGGACACACAGTGTTTCTTAAACAGGAATGAGTGTTAACATACCTTGAGGATTTTTAAAACCATAAGTTTCCCTCCCAAAATTCTGGTTTCATATATCGAGGGTTAGAGGAGGCAGATATTATATTTACAGTGATATGCACTTTGTCTAGCATGTACAAGGGTTTTTTATGAGTATGATTTGATAATCTTAATGTAAGAAAAATCCTAAATAAGAACTGCTTTTAAACAGCTTAGCATCATAGAAGATTCCATGAAGATAGTTGAGAAAGGAAACAAAACAAGTATAGTGAGTGGATGTGTCATTCAATGCTTGCTAGGAGTGAGCAGCTAGATCAAGAGGGAGTGTGGGTGTTTCACAAAGAGAAAGTAGTATGTTCTGGTAGAAATAGCCTTATGGTTTATAGAAATGGGAAGTGTGGCTGGATCATATTGTTCCAGGTAAAGGTGAAACTGGTTGGGGGTAGTATTAATAATATAAGTACAGAGATAGGAGTTGTGGCCAAATCAAAATGGGTCTTGTAGGCCATGTTATGGTGGTTAGTCTTTGTCTTAGAGCATTAGGGATCCACTGAAAGGTATGATAAGGAGTATCATATGTGAAATTTCATTTTAGGATAAAATTATATGTCCCCAATATAAAAAAGTTATTGGAATAATTCTGACATATCTGGAGAAAAGGATGCAAATGATGAGTCTCTGGTAGCAATTCATAAATGGTGATAGATGCTCCATGAAGCCTCAAATAGCATCTGGTTTGATCACCAATATTTCCCCAGTGCCTGTACTATAGCACAGTGTCTAAAATGGAGTGGATATT
Organism: Prionailurus viverrinus; assembly: GCF_022837055.1. Classification (NCBI taxonomy): domain Eukaryota; kingdom Metazoa; phylum Chordata; class Mammalia; order Carnivora; family Felidae; genus Prionailurus; species Prionailurus viverrinus. Next base: position 185,631,789 of record NC_062561.1, on the reverse strand, counting down.
GAAAAGAGTTTTGTTTTGTTTTGTTTTGAATGAATGATTGACTGAATTAGAGAAGTAGAAGTGGGACTGGATAAAATTGGACAGATTCCAATTCCAATAATATTTATTGAGTAGAATTAAATTGATCTGGTGATTAATTGGTTTGAGGAGTGAGAGAAAGGGAGGAGCTGAAGGAGAGTGAAGATATACATACTAGAGGACTAGAGAGTAGTACTGGACACTGACACTATAGTTGAAAGAATCCGTTTCAGAAAAGTGGGACTTGTTGCTGGTGGGGGGCTGATCAATTTACATTCCCATGTAAGGCGCTGGGGTTCCTTTTTCTCCACATCCTTGCCAACACTTGTTATATCTTGTCTATTTGATAATAGCCATTCTAATAGGTGTGAGGTGATATCTCTTTATGGTTTTGATATACATTTCCCTGGTGATTAGTGATGTTGAGCATCTTTTTATGTACCTATTGGCTTTTTGGGTGTCTTCCTTGGAAAAACATCTGTTCAGGTTCTCTGTCCACTTAAAAATCAGATTGTATTTTGCTATTGAGTTGTATAAGTTCCTTATATATTTTGGATATTAATATCTATGTTCATCAGGGATATTGGCCTATAGTTTTTTTGTATTGTCCTGTATGACTTGGCATCAGGGTAATGCTGGCCTCAAAGAATGAGGTTGGAAGAATTTTCTCCCTTTTGATTTTTGGAAGAATTTGAAAGGGATTGTCATGAATTCTTTAAATGTTTGGTAGAGTTCATTGGTAGAACAATCAGGTCTTGGGCTTTTCTTTGTTAGGTGCTTTTTGATTATTACTTCAATTTCTTTACTAGTTATTGGTCTGTCAAATTTTCTATTTCTTTATTATTCAGCCTTAGTAGGTTGTATTTTTCCAGGAATTTATCCGTTTCTTCTGGTTACCCAATTTGTTGGTATATAATTGTTCATAGTCTCTTATGATCCTTTCTATTTCTATAATGTCAGCTGTAAAGTCTCCTTTTTCATTTATAATTTTGTTTATTTGAGTATTCTCTTTTTTTCTTGGTTAGTATGGCTAAAGATTTGTCATTTGTGTTTATCTTTTCAAGAAATCAACCAATAGTTGTATCTTTTTTATTTTCTTTCTAGTCTCCATTTCATTCATTTCTGCTCTAATCTTTATTATTTCCTTTCAGCTGCTAACTTTCAGCTTAGTTTAGTCTTCCTTTTCTGGTTCCTTCCAGCATAAAGTTAGGTTTTTTTTTAGATCTTTCTTTTTTTGAAATGTAGGCTTTTTTTGCTATAAAAGTCCCTCTTATGATTGCTTTTACATTATCTTAAAAGTTTTGTTTTGATATGTTGTATTTTCTTTTTTGTTTGTGTCAAGATACTTTCTGATTTACTACTTTTCTTCTTCTTTGACCCATTTGTTGTTCTGTAGTGTTGTTTAATTTCCAGTTATTTGTGAATTTTTCAGTTTTCCACCTTTTTTGATTTCTAACTTCATACCATTGTGGTTGGCAAAGATACGAGATAGTAATTCCCTTTTCTTAAGTTTGTCAAGGCTTGCTCTTTGGCCCACAATATGATCCTTCCTGGAGAATGTTCTATGTGTGCTTAAGAAGCATGTGTAGTCTGTAATTGTTGAATGGGATGTTATATATATATCTATTAGGTCCATTTGGTGAACAGTGTTATTCAGGTCCTCATTTTTCCTTATGAATTTTCTGTCTGAATGATTTATCCAATGTTAAAGTGGGTTTTGAAATACCTCACTATTATTGTATTAATGTCTATTCCTCCCTTCAATTCTGTTCATAGTTTTTTAGATGTTTAGTTTCTCTAATATTGGGTTTGTATATATTTGTAGTTGATATATTCTCTTTTTTTTTTAGTTTTTATTTTAATCACCCGGTGCTCACAAGTGTACACCTTAATCCCTAGCACCTATTTCACCCATACCCCCACCTTCCTCCCCTCTGGTAACCATGAGTTTGTTCTCTATAGCTAAAGATATAGTTGTCTTTATCACATATATCATTTGCTAATATCTCCTCACATTAAGTAGGTTGTCTTAGTTTTGTTGGTTGTGTCCTTTGCTGATTACTGTCTGTGTTCTTTTCTAGGATTTTTATGGTTTCTTATCTCACATTAGGTCTTTAATCCATTTTGAATTTATTTTTCTATATGGTGTAAGAAATTGGTCCAGTTTCATTCATTCTTTTGCATGTTGCTATCCAGTTTTCCCAATACCCAACAAATACCTAATATTTGTTAAAGAGACTTGTCTTTTTGCCCATTGGGTATTGTTTCCTGCTTTGTTGAAGATTAGCTGACCATACGCTTGTGGGCTTATTTTTGGATTTTCTGTTCTGTTCCATTGATCTATGTGTTTATTTTTGTTCCAGTACAATACTGTTTTGATTACTGCAGCTTTGTAATATAACTTGAAGTCCAGAATTGTGATGCCCTCCAGCTTTGCTTTCCTTTTTCAAGATTGTCTTCGTTTTTGGGGGGTATTTTGTGGTTTTATACAAATTTAAGAAGTGTTTGTTCTAGTTCTGTGAAAAAAGGCTAAATAGCAAAATCCATAATGGCAAGAGACATTATTATAGTCAATATTCAATATATACCTTGATTCATTTCTCTTGTTCATCTCAATTAAAGCACTAAAGTTCAACTAGTTTTTCCTCTGTTAGGTCCATGAGTTATTCAGCATCAAGAAGCCAAATATATGTAAGCCATTCTTTGTTCTTTGGGGGATCGTAACAGAATTTATAGGTGGTTACAAAAGGGAGATTGACTAGCTGTGATGATTTCATCTGCCTGAGTCATTTCTCCATCAAATATAGCACAATGCTCTGTGTACATAAAATAATCTGATAACAAATATTTGTGGATTGCATAATACTTTCATAAGCATTTTTTCATATATTGGCAGAACCTGCTTTTCATATAAAGCCATAGAGGTATGTAAAGTATCATTGCTATTTGACATATAAAATGAAATGCACACTGTTCAAGGATCTTATTTATGGTCTCAGGATTATGGCCTAGAATGCAAACAAATCAGACCTCCTACCTTATAGTCCAAAGCTCTACCAACAAAGATTCTTTTAACTTGTAAAACAAGCATCTGCTTTTGCAAGTTCCCAATGAAATTTTAGTTTAGTTATTCATGTTCCTGCTTTTAAACTATTTGAAAACTAATTTAAAAAGAACATACTCCTAATCTAAAGGTTATTTTACAAGATGCTTTTTGGAAAAAAAAATGGTGATAAATATAGGTGCTTAGATTTCTTCCTTTCTGTAGCAATAGAAGAATTTATCAATATTGTAATTACTTGGTCACAAATGACATGTGAAAGTCACGTGAAGGGGATCTAGAATTTACTACTGTGTTTCCTGCCCTTAAAAAAGAAAGGGATTCTCCACATATATGTTTTGAAGGGGAAAATATATACACTGGTAGAAAAGTCTGTGACAAAATGCCAGCACTGAGCTGGACAGATTCAGTAGCTCTTGAATTAGTATCCAGTCCATCCCACCGTCTTGCATGCAATTATGTTGAACCTCATTTCATTATCCTGTGAAGAAGCAAGATACTATACAATAGGTACTGCACAATATAATTTCACCTGTTGAATTGGGAAGTGTTGAAATCAATGTTTACTGTCACTCAGTCTGGATTCCAAGACTTTTAACAGCTGTAAAGCATTTGTAGGCAGGTTGTAGGGTAAGTGTTCATGGTTTGTCAGTTCAACATGTCTCTGATGATAACACAAACTAGGCTACCTATCTGAGACAGATACAGACTTCTAGCAGCCCCTCAAATATTAAGAAGACAGAATATATGAAGTGCTTGAATACAAATCAAGAAAATTCCTATTTCTTTTTTTAATGTTTATTTATTTTTGAGAGAGAGACAGAGAGCAGAGTGTGAGTGGGGGAGGGACAGAGAGAGAGAGGGAGACACAGAATCTGAAGCAAGCTCCAGGCTCTGAGCTGTCAGCACGGAGCCTGATGTGGGGCTTGAACACATAAACTGTGAGTTCATGACCTGAGCTTAAGTCACACACTTAACCGACTGAGCTACCCAGGCACCCAAAATTCATATTTCTTAAATGTACAAACATTTCTGTGATTCTCACTATAGTCTGAACTGTGCTAAGCTCCTAAATTTAATACATCATTTTAATATTAATATATTTATACTACCCCATTTGCTAGAAGGTTAAAGTGGAAGTTACCAGAGAAAAAGAAAAAGTTCATGATTGGGGTCCCTGATCTTGGCTATGAAGGGACAGGCAGCAAGTTGAATAAGTTGTTAGAATATAATTTCATATTCATTCAATAACAAAAATATATGTTGAATATTTATCATATCTCAGATATTGCTGTATATGGTGAGAAATAAAACAGACAAGATCCTTGATTAGAAGTTAAAGCTGTATGTAGCCCTTGGACCTTTTAAAGTTATCTGAATGGTGAGCTTTTTAAAACCAATTACAGGGGCGCCTGGGTGGCGCAGTCGGTTGAGCGTCCGACTTCAGCCAGGTCACAATCTCGCGGTCCGTGAGTTCGAGCCCCGCATCGGGCTCTGGGCTGATAGCTCGGAGCCTGGAGCCTGTTTCCGATTCTGTGTCTCCCTCTCTCTCTGCCCCTCCCCCGTTCATGCTCTGTCTCTCTCTGTCCCAAAAATAAATAAACGTTGAAAACCAATTACAAACATCCTACTAGTGACTAAATTTCACCTGCTGCAAAATTGGCCATTCTCTATCCCAATTTTTGAGATTGGGTAAATCTCAAAAATATAATATTGAGTAAAATGGAAGCTGTAATTTTTCCATTTACATAACTTCCAAAAATAGGAAAAGTTAAAGTGTATTTTTTATGGAAGCATAATAATATGGACTACTCTTTAAAAGGCAAGGAGAAAAACAGAATAAAGATCAGGATACTGGTTATCCACAGGTGGGAGGGAAAACATTGCATCAAGGGCATGTAGGGGATTCTGGGCTGTGGGGAATATTTTATTTCATAACCTGAGTGATATTTTACATGGATATTACCTTACAATAATTGGTTAAGGTATAAATAAATTTATCTGGTGTGCATTTTCATATAAAATCTGTGTTTTATTTCACAATCATAAGGTAGAAAAAAAGAGAATGACAAAAGAGAAATTGGAGACAGAGAGTTTAAAGAGGTTTTCTATAAAAAGGAATAGAAGAATAGATGGTCCAGGGAGGAGTAAATGGTGTTCAGAGTGGAAAACTTTCAGGATGGGAGAAATTATATCATGCTTCATGTTGACAGGATTTATTCATGAAGCATTCCACTTTACAAATAGATATAACCAGGGAGGTTCAAAGGGCTCACTTTTATACATTCTCTGTTAGGCTACATGAATATGGGAATGCTATTGCACCCTGAAGCTGATGTCAACACAGTCTTCTAATATAACACTTTAGATGGATAGTGTTTGGGTATAAATTGCCGCTAATATTTTTTCTTTACTATTTCCCCTCCACAGTGTGGGGAGTCCAAAAATAGAGGTAGTTGATGATTATATGCTATATATGTAGTTATATAAGTGTAGCATGTTGTCTGAGTAGATGGAATGGAATGGTTGGCCACATGGAATTAATTTCCATGGCCAGAAATGAAACTTCTTTGCCCGTTAATGAATTCCCCCCCAAAAAGGAAATGGGAGTTCTCCATGACCTGGTTTGAGGTCTGTTAGCAAGATGACTTTCAAACCTTTCAAAATGAGGAGAAAAAGAAATGATTCACATAAGAAATCAAAATTTAAAAATAATAGAAATTAAGACTTACTTAGTCTCAAATACTTGGTGATGAATAGAGTGTTGTATATTTTCTTTGTTCTTTCATTCTGCTGTAGCAACTCATCTCACACAATTTTTTATGTGGTTTTAATTCTCTTTTTGCCTGCCTTAGTGTAACCTCCTCCTTTTGTCTTCCCTTTTTTTAAAAGTTCTTATTTTAAATAGTCAAAATTATTTCCTTTATTGGTGTCAGCACATCCTCTCTTCCCTCACTACTTCAAATTCACATGCACTCAATGACTCAACAGTTCTTAACATTTATTGGGTAATATTTAAACATTGCTAAATTTGGGGGCACCTGGATGGCTGAGTTGTTTAAGCATCTGACTCTTGGTTTCAACTTAGGTCATTATCTTACTATTCAGTTTGTGAGATCAAGTCCTAAGTCAGGCTCTGCACCAGAGCCTGCTTGGGATTCTCTCTCTCCCTCTCTCTCTCTCTGCCCCTTTCCCACTCATACACACACATGCTCTCTCTCTCTCTCTCAGTCTCTCTCTCACTCTCTCTCTCAAAATAAATAAATAAACATTTAAAAAATAAACATAGCACAATTTCTGACATCTCCTCTGAACTTCTATATTCCAAAAAATAAAGATGTGTGGAATTGTTTAAGACTCTTTACTAGGACTTCTTGCTGTCAAATTCTTTGAATTTCATTTTAAACTGTATTTTATATTATTTCCCATGCATGTTCTTCAATGTAGTATTTGGAAAGACACCACATTCCATCTTTGTCCTTTGGTATACTCACAACACTGTTTCCCTTTATTGCCTAGAAAGGCTCAGTAGCATTAGCAATAAGATGTCTCTTATTTGTAAAGATTCTTTGTTTTAAAAAACAAAACAAAACAATTTTGACTTGGCTGTAATGACCACATGGGACAGCAAATATTTATAAGAGTAGTCAGCCTACTTTTATCTTAATCACATGAACAATTATGAATTCATGAAATACTAGGGAATTAAAATTTCTTTAAAGAAGGAAAAATTTAAACTTCTTAAAAATGAAAGGATTATTCATAAAGGCATTAGAATACGAATTGACTTCTACAAAGAGCCAAAGAACATTTCCAACATACTATCACTTATGTTTGATTATACTTGGGTGGCGACATGTTATTACCCCGGATGTAAACAGAGCAAATCTTGATATGATAAACAGAATATTGCAACCTAATATGGTGAGTCATATGAGAATAAATAGGTCTTTCTAGAAAATAGCATAGGGACTGGCAATGGGTAGCAATATAATGCAAAGGTAAGCCCAACAAAAGAGCTCATTAGTTCCTCCTATTTATTTATTTATTTATTATTTATTATTTATTTTAGCTAAGTGAAATAAGTCAGAAAGACAAATACCATATGATTTCACTCGCGTGGAATTTAAGAAACAAAACAGATGAACATAGAGGAAGGAAAAGAAAAATAAAATCAGATAAAACCAGAGAGGGAGGCAAACCATAAGAGACTCTTAAATACAGAGAAAAAATTGAGGGTTGCTGGAGGGGTGTTGGGTGGGGGGATGGGTTAAATGGGTGATGGGCATTAGGGAGGACACTTGTTGGGATGATCACTAGGTGTTATATGTAAGTGATGAATCACTGATGAATCACTGGGTTCTACTCCTGAAACCAGCACCACACTGTATGTTAATTAACTTGAATTTAAGTTAAAAATATGTGTATATTTTTAAAAGAGCTCATTAGTTCCACTTGTTTGTTTGTTTGTTTATTTATTTTAGTTCCTCTCCTTTACATTAATATTGTCTCTTTTTACTTAAGATCTTCAAGCAAACCTGAGTAAAACAAAAGCAGATTTTAAGAGGATTTCCTCATATTACACTAGGCTTGACTCTAGTGAGTCACTAGTGAGATCTAGTGACTAGTAAAATCTATGCATTAAAAAACATTCTGATGGGGGTCAATTGATTCACTCCTGACTGAGACTAAAGTCACTTTCACCACTTCAGCAGATTAAATGACTGTTTATTGAATTTGGGGTCACTTCACAGAAGCTGTTTGGCCTCAGGTCTTCTCTAGCTGACTGATAGAAACGTGGAGAATGCCAAGATATGGTATGTTCAATTGGGTGATATTTTTGGGGAGATAGGGTTTATTTTACTGGATGGTACATGCTGGGTAAACCAAGATGCATTTTTTTATAAGAATAAGTTTTAGAATCAGACAGCTGGTTTTATATTCAGGTCAGTCATTTCCAACAAGTATGACCAGGAACTTGAAATAATCTGCCTAAAACTGTTTTTTCTTCTATTAAACTTGACTATTTCTCAGCCTGAAGGATTATTAGAAAGATCATATGAAATGCTATATGTAAAGCTTATAACCCAGTGCCTGGTGCAATAAGAATGTTGATTTCCATTTTCTAGTTTTTTTTTTCTTGTCCCCTTTCCTTAATACAAAGAATATATCCCTTCTGTTCCTACACTAAACACTATCCCTTTCAGTAGTAACATGGCTCTTTCTTTCTGTAGTTAATGCTCTGGCCCACTTCCAACATTCAGTCTAAATGTCTAGCTTCTCACCTTATTCAGAAAGACTAGAATTAAGTCCAACTTCTTCCATCTGCCACTGGTTCTGTGTGTGATCATATGTATTGCTATCTAGTGTGTTAGAGCCAGGGTAACAGATCCAAATACTGCCCTATGATTGTCTTGGCTCTACTTCTAATTACCTCTATGCTCAAGCGGAAGAAGTTATTTTTTTCCCTAAGCCTTCCTGTGTGATTTTATTGGCAATTATTCCCCATTACACAAGGAGCTTGATCAGCTTCCTGTGACCCAATCTACTAATTATTGTCATGGATCAATACGTTAGAAAATATCCTTACAAGGAACAACCAAAAAGCTGCTTACAATGGCATTATCTCCAGCCTCAATTTAAGTGTGAGTGCAATATGCATTGCAATGTGGAAATATGTGTCATTGATGTGGCCACTACTCTAAGGCCAAAACCAAAACACTAGTGAATACATTATTTGCATCCTACTAATGTCAGTAGCTTTTCATACGCAAAATGAAACTACAAATTCCCAAATGATTAGTATGTACTTCCCTTCTTCCCATTTCTATTGAGCTGGAAATGGAAACCATTCCAATAATAATCAGATGCATAAAAGCACAGAGTATATTCCATAGCTACAAATCAAAGTTATCACTCTCTTCTTCCTATGTCATTTGACCCCGGCAAATGTAAGTAGAAGCTGCTTTGCCAATTATTCTTCATTTTTGGTTCCCTTCTTTGGGATGGACTCTACCATTTGCCTTTCTTATTTAAACTCTCGTGGGCTAGGTCTCTTGCAAAGGAAATTGCTCTGTGCCTGCTAGAAATAAATAGTTTTAATTTTACCTCTTAATCTTCACTTTAACTTTCATCTTGAATTTCTCATTTTCAAGTATCTGACTAAATTGATTTGATGCTTAATGCTTGCCAAATAAATAATGAGGCTCTGAATGAGTCCATATGTAATAAGGCAAGGATTTCATTACTCCTAACATCGCTATAATCAGGCAATGATTAAATTATTTCTAACATTCTTAATACCAATGTGAAAGTATGCTAAAGACCCAGAACAATTTAAACCTTTCCACCATGTTTTGTGTCAAGCATTTCTATTTCCAGCAGTTTATCACAATGTTGCAGAAATTGGCCTGTAAGGGTTTATGCTAATGTAATGGAAGGAACTCATCCACAGGTGTCCCCTTTTTATCTAAGCTACATCTTTAAAATAATTTACAAGTTCCATGGTAACAACCCTAAGGACCACCAGCAGGAATGCTGATTAACATTTAGTAGGGGGGAAAGATTTAAATAATCAAATGATTTGCAAATTGTGAAAACTTAGACAGATGTTCAACTCATGGTTATTTTGGGAGGGGTTGGGATGGTTCTGAACTAAAAAGTGTTTGCCTGTCTCATCTAGAGTAGAGAGAAAAGAGAGAGAGAGAGAGACTCAGACTTATCTTCCAAACAAGGGCGTTCAAATCTATCTCTGGTATGACTGGCATTACTTCCAGTTTGCAGCAATCGGATTATACCCATTGCATTCAAGGGTGATGCTTAACTCAGACCTCTGAGTTATGTTTGTAGTACATTTGGAATCTGACAGTAACACCACCCAAGAAATGATTTGCAGCTTTAATGCATGCCTGTAGGATGGTGATATTGATGAGAAATCTGTGTTAGAGCACCGTGAATCATCATTAAAAGGCATTTAAAATTGGCTTGTAAAATGTGGCTTTCATTGCACTCTATGCACTCTCCTGGAAAGATAAAGTAGGGTATTAAAATGATGATATGGATATTAATAAATATGGCTACTCTATTAGATCAGAGTGTGGCAGCTTACTCTGGAAGCTAGGGATTCTGTTTTTATTACTGAATCCTTAAGAGGCATTGTACAATGGTCTGGAGCCAAAACATAACTTTTCTGGCCACTAAGCTAGCCGCTGGTCCAGAACTTTAGTTTAAAAGAACAAAATGTTCTATTATTGTTTCTGTTGCTTATAAATTCCATTTGTGGATTTATTATAGGCTGGGAGATTGTTGGATCTGGGCATCAAGTAATTTCAGGCTGTCTGAATTCATAATGTAAGGACTTTGTGAACTGCAAACAATTCTGGGTTTTTCAGTGCAAAAACAGCCCAGAGATGTGAGGGTGGAGTGAGTTGGAGGAATGGTACAAACCTGGTATCATTCCAGGTGATAGAACCAGTGCACTTAGATATACCTAATTCTTATTGCAGTCTTTGTACACTAAGATACTTTATAATATATTTATATTCAACCTAGCATTTAGTATGGAGCATTTATTTTATTAGAAATACCAATTTAATATATATGAAAACAAATTAACAAACACATGAAGGAAAACTGCTTGTGTATGGAAGAAGATAAGCCTATATTATGGTTGATGTATTTACCCATTAATATAATTATTATGTAATTTAAGACGTTTAGGTTCAACCAAAGTATCTCACTAACGTGAATTAAATCACCTGTGAGTTTTTAGAACAGCTTCTGAATTTAAGCTTGCTTTCTTTCCATAGTTTACATTATCCAGTTTTTATTTATAGTTGTTTAAACATTTGCAACTTTATCCAGAGTATCTATTTTGAAATTATATTCAGCCAGAATATGTTGCTGATTATCATTAAAATATTTATTTTTTCTGGAATAAATTATATATATATATATATGTGTGTGTGTGTGTGTGTGTGTGTGTGTGTATGTATGTATATATGTGTGTGTGTGTGTGTGTGTGTGTGTGTGTGTGTCTGTATTTAAAGTCTTAAAGGATGCTGGATGTCAACTTGTAAGTATAATCTGGTTTCAATAAGCAGCTGAGCAAATCCATGGTATTTTAGAGAACAACCACGTAATATTTCAGATAATATTTCATATTGTGTGCTCTTTTAATTGTTGCTTACAGATTTTTTTCTCATTTTTGTTTATCAAGTCTTTACTGTAGCTTTTACTTTACATATCATTAAAAAATCACTCTTTGGCAATGAACTTTACCAAAACTAAAATCTTGAATTTATGCCAGAAATTTGTATATGTATATACATATATATGTATACATATATATATGTATATATATATATATATATATATATACACAAACACACACGTATATATGTATACATATATATGAGAGGGAGAGAGAGAGAGAAATTTGTTAATCCAAGTGCTGGGTATTTCCAGGGGTATTCTCTTCTCATAACTTCACACCATAAGTAAGTAGGTTAAGAACTGGAGTTCCTTGAGTCAGTCCTGGAGAGCCATCTCATGTAATTGAAACTTTCTGTAGCACTTGATATTGTGGATGCTCTCCTTGTTTCTTTTAGTTTGGACTGGTTAGTTTAGTTAGTACTGTTCTTATGACTCTCTTTCTAACTCAGTGAATGCTCCTCTAGGCACTCCTTCTGCTCCTTCATTGGATGGTGTTCCCAGAATCCTCTTGTCTCTCTCCTTTTCTCCCTCTGCATATAGTCCTGATTCACAGGGATAATTGGTGATTCTTCACTGAGTCTCTCTTTTTTTGACTTCCCTTCTGAGCTGAAGATCATTTAGTGTTGGAAATATGAATCATTCCTCAATTTTAGCAATCCCCTAATTAAATTTACCATCCCTCTTCTCCTTGACTCTGTTTTTTCCTCTCATCCCTCATTTCTAAGTCTTGTCATCTGTAATTCCCAAATATGTCCATATCTTTAAACCTTTCCCTTACTAATAATCCCATTACTATTGAACTAGTCCAGATCTCATCATCTCTTGCTTGGACAAGGACATCAGTTTGATAACTGATTTTACCTTTATTCTTGATATTTCCTTGACCATAAGTCATATGTGTCTGTAGTTATTTATTTTAAATGATTTTTTTAGTCCTAATTTTAAACTATCTGTAACTCATGATAGTAGTGACTTCTTTCTCTTCATACTACTCTTTCCAAAGCACAACTCCTCTTTCTGAGCTTCTCATCAGAATGAAATAATACTCTCTTCTGTTTTCTTCTAATCTCTCTGCTTGTTCCTGTCAGGTCATTGTGTATGCTCCTCTACATTTGCCAATTCCATAAATGTTGTTATTTCACAGTCTCTGTCTTCATACCTTTTTTCCTTTCATTCAATTTCTTCTACCTTGGCAATCTCTAATACTCCTAAGGCTTCTATGACCACTTCTTTACTGGTGAATCCCAAATTTGTATTTCCAGAACATGTTGAATATCACCTCCCTCGTAGATATTTTATCTAACTCTCTTTAACGATTTCATAGGAATGTTTCTTCCAGCTTAACTTGTTTAAACCGAGCTCTTTGTTTTCTTCCAAAGCACAGCTCCTCCTTCTGAGATCTCCATCAGAATGAAAATATAATCAGCCTTTGACTGCCAAGACAGAAATCTTGGCATTATCCTTAACTCCTCCTATCCCTCACTCCTCACATAAGCAAATCCAGTCACTTCTATCTTCCAAATATCTCTCCAAACTATACCCACTACCATTATCCTGTTTAAAAAACTCTTATCTTTACCAGGATTATTGCAACAACCTTCTATCTTGTCTCTTTATTTCCAGTTTAACCCCTCAAGCACCTGAGTGATCTTTCTGAGGTATAGCTATGATTATACTACTTTTATACACAGACCTTTTTTTAAAGTATTCATTGCCCTCAGAATGAGGTCCCTACCATGGCTTAGAGAGCTCTTAACAAAATGACTCTTTGTCTTCAGCCCAGTCTCTTCCCATTCCCCACTTCCTGCTCTAAGCAGACTGAACTACTTTTTGATGCCTTGAATTCCATATGCTTCCACTTGCCTTGGTATAATAGATTTGTATGTGCTACTTCCCCACCAGTGCATTTTTCTATCCACACTCCCTTAATGTTGAACTCTGCTGATCTTTTGAGGCTTAGTTTAGAGAATACTTCTCCTGGAACCCTTTGCTTGACCTTGCAAGACTTGGTTAGGAGCCTTTTGGCTGTTCTCACAGAGCACCTTCTACTTACTTCTCTAACACTACTTAGTGTATCATGCTTACTTCCACTCTTCACTTGATTGTGAGTGCTTTTGAGAGCCAAGTCTCTGTCATTTATCAGATAAAGCACCTGACACAAAGCAGGTGCTCTATAGGCGTTTGTAGAAAGAACGAAGTGAGGTAGGGAATATGATTCAGATTTTTAGTTATTTATAACTATAATTGCTCCTCATGATTCCAGATTATTCTTAAATGTAATTTATTATGCCTTTGCAGGCTGGAGTTAAGTGCCCACTTTTTAGTACTTCTACTCCCCTGCACATTCTGCTAATATAACTTTTATTAAATCATTTAATAATTTGTTTATATGCCTATGTACCACTACACCATGAACTTTTGGGATATAGCATGGAGCCCAGCACTCTAGGAATGATAAATGCTTAATAAATGCTCACTGGATCAATGAACAAGGAGGGCAGCATTCTTCTAAGGGGAACTAGCCATTCACTCTAGGTCTAACCTCAAACTACAGAATTCTTAAGTTTAAAATAAAAAAGAACTCTAAGCAGATGCACTTAAAAATAATGGAAGACATCTTACAGAGAAAGGGAACCTTCTGAAACTGAATACTACATAATATTTGTATTAGAACTGAAGCTTTTAACATGATTATTTGTATCATTTCTGAAACACTCATGTGCAAGACACTATGCTAATAGTTTAAAATAATTTATCTCATTTAATTCTCACAATTGTAAGAAGTAGATTCAAGCATTATCACTCATTAAAAATGAAGAAAATTAGACCTGGAGGGGTTAAGTACCTTGCCTAAGGTCTGTCTGCTATTAATAGCAGAACTGGGACCCAGATATGACTGTCTCTATATGCACTACACATATGTGGAATATCTTGGCTCAAAAAGGGCATCACATTTTCTAAAGGACAGAAAATTTTTCTGGCAAATAGTTTGAAATATGATCCCTTATGAGTTAAGCCCCAACCATTATATATAATTATCTTTGAAACAACCAGTGAGAGAATTCTCTATGGTTCGTACATACTCCAAAGCCTGGTAGGCACCAATTATAATGACAAATAAAAGTACAGACCAAGTAAATTACTAATACTTATCTCCTTTATAGCACCTAGAATAGTGTGTCATTTCCTCTAATTAAAATTTGTTGAATTAATGCATAAATAAAACACATACTATATAATATCTCCCTAGAAAACCATATTTCAAATGGAAAAGAAAGCCATAAGTGAAGTAATGGATAAAATACAGGCAATTTTTATAATATTGAAAGGAGAATGAACTAGAAATCCTGCCCACTGTCAATATAGCAGAGACTCTATGTTTTATAGAGCCTTCTGGAGATCACAACTGGCCTGCCAGGTATACCTAAGAGGACAGAGGGTTAAATCCACTGATAAAGCAAGGCTATATCAGGCTAACGAAATTTGAGTTGGATAGGAAGGCAGCTCTTCCTGTGTAATTGCCTTCAGAGCCTTGTCAGCTTTCTTTGGCTGCTGATTGGTTCCTCATATAGCACACAAAGAGGGAATTGGCAGATATTTTCATTTTTAGGCCATCATCTGGTGATTACATTTTGCCGAAATCACCTCAATCTAGTAACAGAATAGAGGAGGCTCTATCCTATTTGCAAATATTTTACTATAGCAGAAGTAATAGCAGTTGGAATAGTAAGTAATAAACTTCTGTATTATAGAAAGTAGATTAGAGGTTACCAGGGGCTAGGAGGAAGGGAAGATGTGGAATTATTACTTAATGAGTATAGAGTGTCTATTTTGGGTGATTAAAATTTGGGAAACAGCGGTGATAGTTGCACAACATTGTGAGTGCAATTAATGCCTCTGAATTGTATACTTAAAGATGGTTAAAGCCATATATATACCATATATATACCATATATATATATATATATATATATAATGATGAAATAAAAAAAATAATGATGTAATATACCTCCAAACCATTGAATTGTAAAATTTAAATGGATGAATTGTAGGGTATGTGAATTACATCTCAGCAAAAACTGTTTATTTTTTTTTTAATTTTTTTTAACGTTTATTTATTTTTGAGACAGAGAGACAAAGCATGAACGGGGGAGGGTCAGAGAGAGGGAAACACAGAATCTGAAACAGGCTCCAGGCTCTGAGCTGTCAGCACAGAGCCCGACGCGGGGCTCGAACTCACGGACAGCGAGATCATGACCTGGGCCAAAGTCGGCTGCTTAACCGACTGAGCCACCCAGGCGCCCCTCAGCAAAAACTGTTTAAAAAGTAGCTCTGTATTCGTTTTCTAGGGCTTCTGTAACAAATTATGACATACTGGGTGGCCTCAAACAACAGAAATTTACTGCCTTGCAGTTTGGAGACCAGAAGTCTGAAATGAAGATGCAAGTAGGACTGTGCTCCCTCTGCGACTGTAGGGGAGAATCTTTTCTTGCCTTTTCCTAGCTTCTGGTGGCTCCTGACATTTCTTGGTTTAGGGCTGTGTCACATCAGTCTCTGCCTCCATCTTTACATTGTCTCGTCCTCTGGTATCTTCTCTTCTGTCTCTTGTCTATATTTGATTTAGGACTACTTGGATAATTCAGGTGATCTCATCTTGAGATCCTTAATTACATCTGCAATGATCCTTTTTCCAAATAAAGTCACAGTCACAGAATCTAGGACATGGATAAATTTGGATTGGGGAAGGCATCATTCAACCTACTAAAACCTCCTATCTTATTATGAACATTTACTGTGGTTGCAGGCACTAGTCGCTAAGCATTTCTACCTCAACTATTTAATTTTCAAAACAAGCCTAAGTGAAATAGGTACTGTTATTATTTATCTATTTAACAGATTGTGTAACTAAAACTCTGAGAGATTAAATAATTTGCTCAAGATCACACTGATAAGAACTAGGGCTGAGATGAAACACAGGGTGATCTCTGAGTCTACACTCCCAGTCCAGCACTGAGATTCTTCTTTGAGCAAGGGGAGCACATTGTGGGGGCCTGATTTCTGTCTTGTTATTATTTGCCTGTCTGTCCCCTTCCTGTAAGGTTCTGTAATTATTGTAGTAAATATTAAGGCCCCTTTTCTCTCTTTCATGTACTAAGGAAATCCTTCTCATATTTATAAATTCTGGCTTTTCTATGAGAGATAATAATTAAGATTTAGATTTGTCCAACTTTGATCTTAACATCTCTTTAAAAACCTCTCTCAATAAGACCATATATATCATCCAATGAGATTTATAGAAGATGTATAAACAGCTCTAATTATACAGTTTGGTGGGTAAGAGTGATGTCTTGTGTTAGAAAACCCTCAACCAAGTGCAAACTTTTCACATCTTACTTCAGCTTTAAATGACCTAGTAGCTCTGCCCCTCTTAAAAGAAGTTCAAAACTTCTGAGTGTTAGTGAACACCGTGTAAAAGAAATAACTGGAATAACTAGAGTTCGTACTCGTTCTTTTTTTCCTAAATCACTTTTTATTAAGACATCTTTTGAAAGCCATTTCTGTTAAAATTTACTGCAATGGAGAAACATGATACAGCAATTACTGTATATAGAAGTCATCTTTAGTCCTAAGGATAATTCAGGATATTCAGGGCCTAGAGCCATTACAGTTTGGTTACTCCAAAGTATCTTGTCACGAAAGATTAATGATGGTTCCATTTATTGATAGAGCACTTAGGAGCTCAGTTTCCACCATGCTAATATCCAAAGGAACATTTCTTCATATTGTGGTTTTGTATTTCCTCTTTAGGTTTCATTTCCTTACCTTTTCAATTTTCCTTTCTAAGTTAATTTTCATTGCTTTGTTTGGTCTTTTCCACTTTAAATCTCAATTTTATGATCTATCTCATGTTACAATCCACTAGAGCATTATTTAGTAGCCAACCTTCCCTCCCAACCACCCCCACCCCCCAGCTCATAGCCACAGAATAATGACAAAATATCTTTGTTCTTTTACAGAATACAAAATGTGTGCTGCATGGCATCCTTCATTTATCTAGTTTTAATATATTTTCCTAATATTTCCTATGTAAAACTGTTTTATTCCTTCAAGGTTACAAGAACATTACTTACAAAGAAAACAAACAAAAACAGGAGAGAAATAAATCTGTTTCAGAATAAGGATAAACAAATTATTAAAGCATTAGAAATTGTGCTGTGGCAAACCTATACGTGTAATCCAGAGGATTTGAAACTATACCACATAATCTAGTATTATCAATTATAGATACTGTCTTTTATATTACATATTTTACAGTTACTATATTTTTAGTATAGGATTTCTTAACATCAGCACTACTGACATTTGGGGCTGGATAGTTCTTTGTTAGAGGGATGTGTTCTGTCCTATACATAGCAAGGTGTTTAACAGTATTCCTGACCCCTGACTACCAGATGCCGGTAGCACTCCCATCTCCAATTGTGACAACTAAAGTGTCTCCAGACATTGCCAAACATAGCCTGAGGAGCAAAATCACCATAGCACCAAAGTGGCAGGTTGAAATTTCTGGTGCTCAGGCAAAGATCATTTAACCTTCACAGTAATCCAAATTCTTTTTGTATACATTGGTTGCTTCCAACTGTTAGAGATAAGTAGGAACTATATGCCTTCACCCAGTCCAGCAATACTATCAGTGTTATATTTTAATGGTATCCAGTCTCAAGTCAAAATCTGGCAGACAGACAAACATTGTTAATAACTAGATGCATAACCAACCATGCAACCTGTTTCTTATGCTCAATACTTTCCATTCTTTTAGACCTTCCAAAAATCCCATTGTGTGAAAGATTCATTTCCATGGGGATGCAGCAGCAGCAGCAGCAGCAGCAGCAGCAGCAGCAAGACTACTGATTGGATCAGGCCACAGATTCCTCCATTTTTACGGCAATAAACTTCTCAAAGAACTTCCATATCTAGAGCAATAATCCGAAAGCATTCAGTGTTGAGCTTATCAACAACACTTTTCAACAAAGTGTTCTCCACAGACCCATTTTTGTGGCTTTTCGGCAATGAAAACTAATGTTTAATATCCTTTATGTTAAGTAATAAACACTGTGACAAATTTATATAGTGATGTTTGAAGCACTAATGCAGCCACCT
The DNA here is from genome assembly GCF_022837055.1 of Prionailurus viverrinus. Lineage (NCBI taxonomy): Eukaryota > Metazoa > Chordata > Mammalia > Carnivora > Felidae > Prionailurus > Prionailurus viverrinus. The sequence continues at coordinate 185,613,338 of NC_062561.1, read as the reverse complement.
CTGGAGTGTATACAACTGATTAAGAACCTTTAGGTGTTAATGAAACACCTGGAGTATGGATTCCTGATTAGGGTACTTCAGATGTTGTTCAACTACTCTTCTAGTGTAGACAAATTTATTTTAAATAAATGCTCATCACACAGTTGCTGCTGATGCACTGGAAAGAAAACTAAAATCTTTGTACCAAATCTTGAATAAAAGCAGTAGGGTTGGGCATATTGGGCCAGGGAGACCTGAAACCAGAGGCCATTCCTTCAATTTTGAGGGGAATGAATAAATCCTGGGATTCAAACACATCTAGATTTCTTCTCAAACTTAGAAGGTAGGACCTAAGTTATAGTTGAAATAATTAAGAAAAAAAGTATCTTTGTGTATGGGAAACATATGACAGTCTCATCTCTCCAAGGTGATAGACCAAATCTGCACTTGTTATGTAAGTCTTCTCTGAGTTCTGCGTGTTAAGTCTAGGTTCTTTTTAGAAGCTGATATCCTCCAACTTAATACTATCTTTCTTCTCTTTATAATAATTATATTCTTCTGGCTAATTTTTAAATGGAAATTTTGATAAAATTCTATTTTCATTGCAATGATTAACTGGTAATAATGGATAATGGAAACATTTCCCCCAAAGTGGATATTGCAATAATTGATATTTTGTCTCTCACTTTAGCATCCAAGTCTGCATCTACATATGCCCTAAAAAGCCCTATACATTTTGGCCCTTGCACAGAGTATGAAAGATTCACACTTCTTCAGTAGCAAATGTTTTATGTGTCACCCATACAGGTGTCAAGATTTCATAAAGCTCATATAATCATTGATTCAATCTATTTATTGCAAGGTAAGATACATTATGACAATAAGGCTGAAATTTGGGGGCTTGCTTTCACTTCAGTTAATAATTCTGAACTAGACTTGATCATTATTTTTATCTAAATAATACTGAAATAGGACTTTTCACTTTTGGTTTGTTTTTAGAAATATTTACATAATGAAATAGAGGTCCAAGCTCAGTGTCTGGACTGGGCTCTAACTACAATGCATTATCTTGTGTTCTTATAAAATATATTGCTTCTAATGTTTTTGGCTGTTTGCAGTGGCTTTCCCTCTGCCTGAAATGAGCTTCCATTTTCCCTCCTTCCTTGCTTCCTTGCTTCCTTCCTTCCTTCCTTCCTTCTTCCTTTTTTTCTTTTTTTGGTTATTTTATCTTCATTATACAAGATCTCATTACCCTGCTGTGCCCTTTTCACCTTCTCCAGAAATTGGGCCTCCACCCATTGTTGTTTCCTGGTCTCTTCTGAACTCTTCCCTTCAGGGATGAAGCTGTCCTGAAGCCTTCATTTTCCTGGCTCTTTCTCCTCTTGTCTGCCAGCTCTTTGGAGGCAGGAAATATGTTTTAGTCATTACTGCATTCTTAGAAACCAGCATAATCTGTGGTATTGGATGAAGATCAATAAATATATCCTTAATTGACTTGGAGTCAAAATTCCAGTTTTCTTATAATTTTCATGTTTTGATGCTTTAGAATTATTTTTTAGTTTATGAAAGAATACATTTTGAGGGAAGATGATGGAGGAGTCCCTTTAGAAAAGCAGTTGCAGTGAAGGGGCATTAGACTACCTTCCCCAGTCAGCTCTGTGGGACAGGGCAGATGGCATATGGTGGAATAGGCTTGGGGGAGGCTGACACTGGTGAGGTGTGGCACAGAACAGAAGGTTGAGGGAATATAATAATAAGAGACTGTATTTCATGATCTTCAGTAATGTTACCAAGTTCACGCATGCTCAAAGTGATTAGATCTTTTAGGAGAATAAAATGAGGACAGAAGTTTGTGTTCATATTCAATGCAGGGATTCCAGGAAATATCCCCTGAAAACACAGGCCTGGAGATAGAGGGACAGTAAGAAAGTAAGATGGGAAATTTGCAGATGCTGAGTGTTTATGTGTGGGTGCATGTTGTGTGTGCAGGTGTTAGTAAACACAAAATCTTTCAACTTAAGCATTTCACCCAATTTTACTTAAATCTTCAAGGGACAGAAAGGCCCTCAAGTCACATCGGGTTATGGATAACTTTACTTCCATTATTTATTTGGATTTTCTCACTTTAACACAATAGAGTGGGTGTGAAGTATTTATTGTTATCCATTTATAGATGAGGATATGCAACTTTGAGAGGTTAAATTAAACTAATAATAACACCACCAACAACAGGCAGAATTATGTGCCAGGCATTATATGCTTCACTGCATTATCTCATTTAATTCTCTCAAATAAAACAGGAGGCTGCTACTATTACTATACTAACTTTACAGCTGAGGACACTGAGAGGTTATTTCCTCAGTGTCACACAGGATGTAGTACACTGACAACCAGATCTGACAATTCCAAAGCTTCTATAATTACTCACCGTGCTATTCCACCTTTCTAGCTTATGAGTCTTAAAATCCAGTCTTCAACACGTTTTTTTTCCTAGTCCATTTTACACAAATAAGTAAACTAAACACGAAAAGGAAAAAAAAATCTAGGAAATGGTTTTACCCTCCAGTTTAACATTTGCTCATTCATTTTAATCATGCTCTATTACAACAAAGGAGTGTGGGGGTTCCAAGTACAGCCGGTAGCTTCCTCCATATTCAGAACTGGGCCCTTGCATTCCATCAACTAGCCACCTGCTCTGTTCAAACTGTGTGATCACAGACATAGCCAGAAACCCTGCTGTTCCTTCACCTCCTCCTTCTTTGCATTTCAAGAGTTTCAGGGTGCCAGCAGACAGGGACTCATTCCTCCCACCATGTGCTGAGAAGGTCACCATCCCATCCCTACCAAATGGTGAAAGTGAGGTATCTGGAGGCGGAACAGTTTTCTAAAGGTCATACTGAGGTGGGAGAGGAACCCTGGGGAACTAGGTACCCTTCCCAGCAGGCCCACCTGCCTCCACCTCAGCTGTCCCATTGATTTTCTAGTTAAGAGATCCAATCATTAGGCACAGGGAAGATAGGTTGTAGCATTTGATGATAATGGTTAGCACTGAGGGAACTGTGATAAAAAAGAAAATTTTTATCAGCTAGTTGATTCAGGACTAAAAATATTTCAGAATGACCAATTAGAAAGATTTATTCTTCCCCTCCCCCTTCGAAATTGATCTCTAGCAGAAGGCGGCAATTTAAGGCAATTCCTCAATTTAGAACATTAAATTATTTTAAATTATTTTTTTTTTTGAGAGAAAGAGAGGGAGAGAGACAGAGAGAGAGAGAGAGAGAGAGAGAGAGAGAGGAGAGGGAGAGAGGCAGAGAGATAGAGGGAGACACAGCATCTAAAGCAGGCTCCGGACTCTAAGCTGTCAGCACAGGGGCGCCTGGGTGGCGCAGTCGGTTAAGCATCAGGCTTCAGCCAGGTCACGATCTCGCGCTCTGTGAGTTCGAGCCCCGCGTCAGGCTCTGGGCTGATGGCTCAGAGCCTGGAGCCTGTTTCCGATTCTGTGTCTCCCTCTCTCTCTGCCCCTCCCCCGTTCATGCTCTGTCTCTCTCTGTCCCAAAAATAAATAAACATTGAAAAAAAAAAAATTTAAGCTGTCAGCACAGAGCCTGATGTGGTAGTTGAACTCACAAACTGTGATATCATGACCTGAACTGAAGTCAGGTGCTTAACCGACTGAACCACCCAGGTGCCCCTCAATTTAGAAAAATGTAAATAAATAAAAACCTAAATTGAACATGGTTAGATTTCCATTTCAGAAACTGATTATCTAACAGCTTTAGAATTAAAATCCTTTTATTTAAGATGATGGGATAAAGTCTACATCCTACTCATCTATAGTTTCCTAAACTTCAGTTATTTCCTTTCCTTCCTTTTGTGATAGCCAAATATAGCTTCTGTTCACTTTTAAGTTACTTAATGTTTTTCTCGAAATTGATAAATTTTTGAAAGCATAAATACTTTTTAGTATGTTTCTAATTGCACGGTAAAATTTTCTAATACACATTAAATAAAACCATAGTTATTAAAATTAAAGCCTGTTTGTTTATAGAACACCTAAGGAGGTGCCTGGGTGGCTCAGTTGATTGAGCATTTGACCTAGGCTCAGGTCATGATCTCACGGTTTGTAAGTTCAAACTCCCCATTGGGCTGTCTATTGTCAGCTCAGAGCCTGCTTTGGATTCTCTGTCCCCCCTCTCCCTCCCCCTCCCCTGCTTGTGCTGCCTCTCTCTCTTTCAAAAATAAATAAATTTTAAACAATAAAATAAATAAACATTAAAAAAAAACACCTAAAACATCTCACATGGAGGATGTGTACTTCCCACTTCTTAAACACTCTTTTCTCATTATCAAACTGAGACAATAGGGGTAATGATCTACAGGTGCTAAGGAAATATATTGAGGATGTGTGGAACAGCTATCGTCTCTGATGGATATTATTTATAAACATTATATGGATGTGTATGCATCTTCTTTAATCTCTTGACTTCAATACTGATTATCTTTATAGGAAGTCATCTTCTTTCACCCAAGTAGAGAGGTGGATTTAGGAAGTAAATCAGGCTGCACCTAAAGACTAAGTGCCCTTTTTCCTGTTGGTGGTCTTGAAACTAAAAAGGAAAGTCACTTGTTAGCTCATGTTTCCTTTACATATGTATTCATTTTACTAAAGATATAGACAGAGTGGCTGATTCGTAAATATGGGATCATGTAACCTTATTTACTTAAGCTTACATCTTCTTTTCCAAAAAAGAAGTGTCTATATCCTTTTTCACTTTTTAAAAATGTTTATTGATTTTTGAGAGAGAGAGAAAGAGAGAGAGGCAGAGAGAGAGGGAGACACAGCATCCAAAGCAGGCTCCTGGCTCTGAGCTGTCAGCACAGAGCCTGACACGGAGTTCAAACTCTTGAGCAGTGAGATCATGACCTGAGCCGAAGTCAGACACTTAACTGAATGAACCACCCATGTGCCCCAAGAAGTGTCTATATCCTTATTCACAACCCTGTTTCTCTCTTGCTCATGGTACTGACACATGGTGGAGTAAGTAAGTAACATAACCCAGAGAGGTCTGGCCTTTGCCCTTGGCTTCTGGGAAGCAATCTCTAGGTTGTTGCATTGTCCTGCCTGCAAACAAAGAGTGTCTTTGTTTACCTTGGGACCTTGGGCCATACTTGTCAGTCTAACAATGTGGTTAATGGTAAAGGCTTTGGGTCACATGTTATTTCCTCTACTTCTGGAGGGTCTGAAAACTAAAGGTTAGGCACACAGGCAGTCAACCATGTCTACATGATTGAGTTCCAATAAAAACTGTGAACATCGAGGCCTGGTGAGCTTCCCCAGTTGACTAATATTCTGTGCATATTGTCAGACATCATTGCTGGAAGAGGTAATTCTGTCTGTGACTCTACTGGGAGAGGTTAATTGGAAGTTCCACATTTGGATAGAAACTTTTGGAATCTGCACCATACATCTCTTTTCTTGGTTGACTCTAAGCTGTATCCTCTTACTATCATAAAACATAACCATGAGTATGAAAGCTTTCAATGTGTATCATGAGCCCTTCTAAGGAGCCAATGGCCTGAGGTTGAACACTATATTCCCCAACATCACAAACATACGTAATACTCAATAAATATTGATAGGTGCTGTAACATCATAATCTAAGAGCTCTTAAGTCAGATACACTGGCTCCACCATTAACCAACTATGTGATCTTGGGCAAGTGATTTAACTTCTCTGAGTTTCTGTTCATTAAATCAAAGTAATACTATTTTGTACCTTGTAGGGTTGTTATGAGAAATAAGTGACAGTACTGTGGTAAGTCATATCAGAACCTGAGGCAAAAGGAAGAATCAGTAATACTGATCTATATTTTATTTAAAATTTATATATTCTGTTTATAATGGCTATTTCATTATTATTCACTTTCAAAAAATAGTGCATTAAAATCTTATTTATCTTGATGGCTAAGTATTTGCTAGCCCTTTACATTTTGCACCCAAGGTGAGAGCTTCATTCCCCTCACTTTAGTCTTGGCCCTGGAGAGGATTAAAAATAATAATTAAAGTAAATTATATAGTTGAGGGACGGTAACATAGGTAACACTCAATAATACCTAATTTTTGCTGATTATTGTTGTTGCTATCATTAATTTGGAGAAGACTGTGGAAATTCACCACTATATTAATGTGGATTAAAGGAAAAACACAACTATGGCAAGGGACTGGGTAATATTTTCAGCTTAAGAGGAAAGATCAGGCACTTATTCCCATATGCAACTGTGAAGACTGGACAGCGTGTGTGAGTGTGAGTGCATATGTACCCGTTTTCTAATTTATTATATGAGAAATGTCAGCTGAATAACTTGGAGGCTCTTTATGAATGTTAACATTTATAAAAAGATGTTGAATTTGTAAAGATTATCTTTAAACAAATAGCACATTCAACATTCAATAAATTGAAATGCTCATGAAGTATGACATTCTAGTTAAATGGATTTATCCTGAGAATTTCTTTCAGCTTTGGCTTTGCCTGTTGAATAATCTCTGTAAAACCTATTCATTGACTTTTTTTTTTTTTTTTACCATAGTGATTAGAGTCGATGAAGCACAGTAACCTAATAACCTTGTGTCTTTGGTGTGGATGCTGATGGTCTTTGGTTCAAACGATGTTTATAAGTGCTAGAGACTGAGCTGTAACTTTTGAAATTGCATCCCTGACGAAAGAGAACTGTGTCCCCCATGACTTGTATCTTATCTTTGGGGGAGACAAATGCAAAATAAAGTCCTACTGTAGCATAAAAAAATAAATATACGGTCTTTGTTCCAGGTTCCTGGCAAACAACTCCTAAGAGGCTTGGAATTCATTCTCTTTTGTATGCAAATGACATGACTATGTCAGGGTGGGAGGCTGTCTAGAAAGCCTCAGGGATAGGGGTGCTTGTCATCAGAAAAATCAACCAAATGATTAGAACTTGGGTTACAACTTTTAGTAGCCCTGTACTCCTGGAGTATCACAGGTGGCCTGTTTAATGTCATGTTTATGTAACAAAACTTCAGTAAAACCCCCTAAATGATAAAGTCTAGGGAGATTCTGGGTTGACGAACCCTTCAAGGTACTGGGCAGGTAGTATGCCTGGAAAGGAAATGGAAGCTCTGCATGCCCCTCTCCTCATACCTTGTCCTATCTCTCTCTTCCATTTGGCTGTTCCTGCATTATATCGTTTATAGTAAACCAGTAAATGTACATCAGGTGTTTTCCTGGATCCTGTGAGTCATTCTAACAACTATAGAAATTGAGGAAGGGGTCATGCCAGATTTGTCACTGGTAGGTCAGAAGCACAGGTGACCCCTGGGACTTCTGAGACTGGCATCTGAGGTGGAGGCAGTCTTGTAGGACTGAGCCCTTAACCTCTGGAGTATGCTTTAACTCCTGACAGTGTCGGAATTTAATACTTGGACACCAAGTTGGTGTTGGGAAATCACAGAGCTACTAATATAATGTAGTTGAGACTGACCTTACTAACTTCTTCAAATAGTTTGTGTTTGTCATGGTTTTGTAGCTGTATAAACACACTGGTTATGATCAAGGCTTATCTCTGTTTTGCTATTATTTCTATTAATTTCCCAAAGTGAATCAGCATTTCAGCAAAACTTTACAAGTGGAATAATCAGTTGAATTCATGTAAATAAAATAATCATATCTGTTAATGTATTAGTAACCAGTTTATTGGATATGTTTTCCATTAATTATATTAGTATCATTTATGCCGAGATAAGACATTTCTATTTCTAAAAGACCTATGCAGTCCGCTCATACATATACCCTTGAAAACTAAACTCAAGGACATGGGAAGGAGTATTGGTAAATGAAAGGGGTATATGGAGTTAGAATCAGTGTTATTCAAAATGTGATAGTTGAACCAACAGCACTGATATCACCTGTGAGCTTCATAGAACCGCAAATTCACTGGCCCCACTTTAATTTATGGAACCTAAGAGGTGGGGCCCAGGACACACTGTGTTTTAATAGCTTTCCAGGTGATTCTTATGTAAAGTCTGACAAAACTGCTCTGTATATAGTTTAGTCAAATGTAAGTTCAGGTGAGTAAGTCAGCAGTAATGAGACGCTCAGATTAAATGCGAGGGGCATCAACTTGCCCAGTTTTTGTGGGACTGCAAGGTTTTCTGGGATGCAAGACTTTCGGAGCTAACATGAGGTAAGTCCCAGGCAAACCTGGACAAGTTGGTCATTATGGTCAAATGATTCTCTACCTACTTTAGAAGCTAGAGTACCTTGCATTTCATTTTGTCTCTGTCAGATATTCTTTATTCCCTGATTTCCCTTAGGCTCTGGCCATGACCAAATTAATATGGCTATCTTGTGGGTCATAGATTTGGGGAATTCAATAAGGTAGTTAGTTAGAGTTGACATTTTGTTCTTGCGGTAACTGCTGGAGTTTGATTACACCGGAGTGTGTGATCCATAACTTGCTTGTCTGCTTAATTCTTTCTCCCGTCAGTGTTATGTGTGCAATCGGGCTCAGCAACAACAGTAGTTGGAAATCACTTTAAAGTTCCTGAAAGTCCCTTAAATTTGTTGATTTTATTTTATTTTTTGATGTCTTACTCTATTTGCTCTTGTCCGTGTTATTTTGAGTCCCTCCTTTTGTTTCTTGGCCGAAGAGATATCTTCGTTAATAGGATAACTTGGCACATATGTCAATGAGGTCAAAATTTTCAGTGTTTGTTGGGCATCAATTTCCATTGTAGAGGTTTTGATAGTACTGTAAATGCTCCTGATAGTTGCTTAATAGAATTAACAGCTGCTAGTAATTATGAGTGCCGTGTTTACTTTAAGTGTGGCTTGATTTTCATGCATACCTTGAAAGTTTATTTCTAAGGATATAGAGTAGAAAAGGTTTCAAAGAAATGAGTTTCATCTTTGGTGAAGTTCAAAGAAGATACAAAACAAAACATTTAACAATTTATGTCTGTCTCTAATGAATTCTAATGGGTTGGTGGGTGTGTGTTTCTTCAAACATAATAACTCTGCACAAATTATTTGTTTTTAATGTCATAAAACCCATGTTATATTACTTGCTTTTCTTAAAGCTCTTACAATGAAGACTCAATTATGTTGCATTCACAAACAATTAGGTTTGACTATTTGGATGCAAACTATTGTTGCCAACATTTTGCAGCATTTTTTTTAACCAGTAAAAACATTCTGCTTTGTCTATTAAAATGCTCATTTTGCAAATTGTTTTTCATGTGATTTAGGCTGTAGCACAAATGCTTTCTCTCTCTCTCTCTCTCTCTCTCTCTGCAGTTAATTTTCCCTTTTTATCAACACAATTTGCTGGATAAGTACTGTGAGTTATCTCTGAATTATGGGTTTTCTCTACTGAATTAACAACTCAATTTTCAGTATGAGAGAACTCTAGAACCCAGGTAAATGGAGGGGTCATTTCCCAAGACTGTAATATGCCCTCTTGATGTTCCCTGAGTAACTTTAATCCCCAGTGTGTACCAGTTTGTATGCTATGATCCATGAACATTCTAGAGTACATTCTAGAGTTTGGTCTGGCCCAGAAAGGTGGGTTCTATGTTATTCTGAGTAACATTTTAAAGTCATCACTTACGATGAAAATTAGGTGCAGTCAATTAACCACCAAAACTCTCCGAAGAAAGTGGTATTTTGGTCTCCGCTATTTCAAGTATAACATAGTTTTTCTCTTAATGATGGAAAAGATGGCTTGTTTTTGGTGAGCTGAGCACCAGACAAAATACTGGTATCCTGTTGACTGCTCATCAGGAGCAAAACTACATATCCTCAAATATTAGGATCATAATCAGCATGGTTAGCTAGGCCAACAAGATAAGGGGCTTATATATTAGGACCACCTGAGGAAACAAGAGAGTCAAATCTCCCATTTCTCGTCTCACTACAATTCCATGCCTACCGGCCTTGAGGGTAATGGCAGGCAGACCTGATTCCTACTTAAATTGTCACTCATTCTCTCTCCTTCCCTTTGTGTTTTCTTCATTCCTATCACTCTTACTTAATTCTTACTATCAACCTTTAAGAATTAGGCTTTAGGTCTTTGACAAATGAGTTTAAATAAGGTTTCATGACATTCCCATAGTCATTCAGAAAGTAGCAGTGCCAGAATTTGAATCTAGCTTCCTAACGATAAAGCTTTTACCCATGTCCCTGTGCCCCTGTGCTGTAATATAAAACATACCCATGAGTAGTCTGCCTTGGCAGTGTGTGAGGTAAAAAAAAATCCAAAAACATAAAGTAGCCTAGCACCCTGAAAAGTACCTTCAGTGAGAATTATGTCACTAATAATCTAGTCACTGCCGTGGTCTTGCATATATCCGCCTCACCATACACCTTGATTGCTTTTCATTCTATTTCCTAAACCTGTGGGACTAGGTTTGCAATGTCATCTTTCCAATTGAGAACAAGTTTTACAATTACCTGGCTCTGACAATGGTTTTAAAAATTGTTTGATAACTCTCCCCAAGTTGAAATCAATGACTGCTTGAAGACTTTACCCACAGTGTAATATACTGTATTCCATCGGTACTTTGGAAATTGTTGGGACTAATTTACTTGTAATTTACATAAAACTGGAACAAGTTGGACTGACCAAGATCTTTCAGTTATGTCCACATTTGCCACAACTATCTTCAGGTGTCTTATTAATTTTGTAAGCACAAAACCCACTTTGAATTTTTCTCAGCCAAAGTTCAGCATGTGTGTCTATTGTTCCTTTTCTAAGGTCTGTTTTCGGAGTGGGAATCCAAATACAGATATATTAGGCTGTATTTTGTATTTGGAGGATCATAATGTAACATATGAATGCAGTGATCCATAAACTCAACATAAACTTGTAAGCCATCAATGAACTTTGAAGGTACTGCCGTAGCTACTCAAAATCTTAGGGCTACCAGCTTTTGCTTCATTTCAAAATCATTTTTTTAAAAGAAATAAAAATTTACTAACGTTTCTCTCAACACTAAATAATGATGGGATCCTACTTCATTTATATTCAGTTGGGGTAACATATTTATTCAGGTACCAGATGTAGAGTGTTAATGGATTAAAGTATATGGACAAAGTGGGCAATTGTACTGTAAATGTTACTTAAGTGAATTTGGCCTGCAAGGGTATTATTGATTTATTTTATCTAATTTAGTTTGTATTGCAATTCAGGCTCAACATTGAGGGTTGAAGTCATCTGTCTTCTATAGGTGAAATGACTTCAGGTCTCAAGGGAACTAAACTAAGTGAATAGGAAGTCTCTTCCTTTTGAGGAAGCAAAGAGGATGGAAATATTTTCCAATGGGGTGAGGATGTGTGAGGGGAAATGTTCTCCTCCCAAGGACACTAGGAAACCATATTCCGCTAGGAAGAAAACATGCAACCACCACTCAGGGAAACATTTTGATTTCCTTGTCAATATTAAAACAATATCCTCTTAATAGCTGAAGAGTGGTATTTTGCTAGGCATGGAGCTTAGTGATGTTGCTTATCATCGATCACTTTGTAAATCAACAGAACAGGAAGAAGGGTGCCTTGTTAGCTGTTGTACAAGGCACACTATTTAGGGTCTCGTGTTCATTCCCTCTGTTCTCCAAGTGTCCAGGCTAATGAAGAAAAGAGTGTCCAGTGAGCATAAGAGAGCAAAATTCTCTATCTTTTCTTTTTTTTCTGAAGCTATTATGAAATTGCATAATCCTAAATTTGTTGAATGTTTGAACACATGATGAACAATAGCAGTGCCATTAAACAGTTGTGAGATTATTATGTTACGTGACTGTAATCCCCCAAATTGCTGCAGCCTGAATTCATGAGGATTTTAAAGAAAAAGAAAGCAATAAGGTTTAAAAAATAGGGTTTCAGAAAGCATACAACTGATTTACATCATTAGTTTGGGTCCTCTGACACATCCCTGTGAAACAGGGGAGGATTCATATCCTCTTCAATTAAGGATAGGGAAACTGAGTCCTGGGGAAGTGTGGTGATAACTCCAAGGTTACCTGGGGCAAACAGAACCAGTTTTCAGGTGGAAAAGCAATACTGCATACCTATTAGCTGTCCCCGGCCTCTCTGCTTCTACAATTGCAAAGAGATCTATTAACAAAACAGACAACTCCTGGGAGCCTTTGGATATGAAGTCTCTAATGACTCCATGCAAAATGTCCCAGACCTGAAACATCTGTTGTACAGATACAGTCAAGTTCCACACCAGAGTCTCAAGTTAACAACTTATTTCCTTTAATTTAATTTTATTTATTTTTTTAAAGTGCATAGCAGCTGTCTACATATTTCAGAGGACAGACCTTGTTTTAAAACCTGAGCCAGAGAACATTATAGAGAAAACTCACACAATTCTCTGTATGTGCTAATTAGAGGCTTCTTACACAAGCACATGAATTCATTTATACACTGATGAATTTTCAGTTGCCAAATAGCTCCAACAAAAAGACCAGAAAAGTAAAAATAGTCAATCTAATGAATTTAACATTTATTTTTATGCAAGCTGGGTAATTTTTAGAAATGTTTTGTTTTTTGGAGGAATGATTTGCATGTGCAATGCATTTGTTTTTTGTGACTTCTGAAATCCTGTTTTTCTGGAAAAGGAAGACAATTTTTCTTGACTGAGAGACATCCAGCCACATACCCAGAATTAAACCCAAAAGACCAGAAGTGAAAGGAAGAGAGATAATCCCTAGGTCACACATTCAGGAGACCTGAGGGAAAGAATAAAGAGCATCAAAGAAAAGACCAAGGCAACTTATTATTTCACTGCAGCATGGGGTATATTTGTCTCCAGTGCAAGCCCCGCAGCTAACGAACAACGGTCACCCCGTTCCCTTTCTGTGGCATCCTTCCAGTCTGGGATAGCACGTAAATGTCAGTCACCATTCTCCACAGAAATGCAATTTTATATGTTCTTTTAAAATGTTTCCTTTTCTTTACTTTGTTTTACTTTACCCTCCTTTGACACACATAAACCAAAATACATGTTTATCCATCCTTCAAGCAAGTATTGAGGGACTACTATTGGTCTGGCATTCTTTGAGGAATAAGAGAGATCATGGTTTTAGGCATTTCACAATCATGTGGAGAAACCATATAATTAAAAAGTAAGTTATCGATAATAAAGATAATTATAAGTAGAAATAATTGTTAGAAAGACTCTAAATATAACCTAATAAAGAATTATTGGGTGGAGCAGAGGCCCATGGGATAAAATCTTGATCATGAAGGCCTCCCCAAGGACATACATTACCTGAATGATGGAAGGAAGTAAACATGCTATGCTTTGAGGAACAGATCTTCCTGGGGAAATGAACACATACAATAGCCTTGAGTCGAGGGTGATTATTCAAAATGGAAAGAACATAAAGTTTAGGGCATAGTGGACTCAGGGGGGTATGGTGCAAGATGAAGTCAGGGAATTAAAGAGGCTACCTCATGAAGTATCTTATTGGTCATTGAAAATAAAACACTTGTATCCCACTCTTTTTGTTAAACTTTGATACAGTTTTCTGCATGATATCTATGTGGTGAGTGTCATACCAGGCACTTTATGGACACTATTTCATGTACCTTCACCAACAACCCTGCAAGGGTGCAACAATAATCCCATTTTGTGGATAAGACAACGGAAGCTCAACAAGGTTAAATAAATTTCCCAGGATTATTTAGCTAGTATGAAGCCAAGATTCCAAGCCAGATCTAACTCTGCAGTCTGAGCCATCGGTCTACTCTTCACCTTTGTTTGACTCTTCCTCTATTCAATTTCCCAGAAATAGAAACGTGTTTCTTATGAATATTCTTATTAATTCCTACTTATTCTCCAGGAAACATTTTTGCCTCCCTACCCCTCCCTTACTCTCTCTCTCCCCTTTTTTAAACCTCATCTTCCACCAAGTTGGATGACTGTGCCATGAGAGACATAGCACCATTTTCCTGTATTATCTTTCATTGTTGTTATCTTTATCTATTTTGTTCACTGAACTGTATACTGCACAGTGAGAACCTGTGTCTGTAACAGCACCCACAGTATCCCCTAGCACACTCTGTGGCAAAAAGTAAGCACTGAAATAGTGAGCATTAAAAAGAAAAGAGAATCAATGATGTTACCAGGTTCTCAGGACCTTAAAGTCCTCATAATTAGACTGACCAATTCCATGACATCAAAAATGAAATTGGGATGCCTGGGTTTCTCATTCATTAAGCATCTGACCTCGGCTTAGGTCATGATCTCAAAGTTCATGAGTTTGAGTCCCACATAAAGTGAGCACGAGCCCAGGATGAACCCTGTTTCTTTCTTTCTTTCTTTCTTTCTTTCTTTCTTTCTTTCTTTCTTTCTTTCTTTCTTTTTCTTTTTCTCTTTCTTTCTTTTTCTCTTTCTTTTTCTCTTTCTTTCTTTTTCTTTTTCTTTTTCTCTTTCTTTCTTTTTCTTTCTTTCTTTCTTTCTTTCTTTCTTTCTTTCTTTCTTTTTCTTTCTTTCTTTCTCTCTCTCTCCCACACACTACCCCCCCCACTCACTTGCACCCTCTCTGTCTCAAAAAAAAAAAAGAAATTGCAATGTAATGAAGGAGCAATGTAAACACACTGTTGTTTGTTTGTTTTTAAGTTTTATTTATTTATTTTTTATTTTTAATTAATCTCTACATTTAACGTGGGACTTGAACTCAAAACCCTGAGATCAAGAGTCACATGGTCTACCAACTAAGCCAGCCAGGCATCCCACACTGTTGGTATTTAACAATGGGCCTTTAAAACCCATAAAGTAAAACAATATAGAGTAATAAGTATGCTTTTGGACTCCTTGCCTATAATCTCTCAGCATTTTCATTACCTCCCCAAAACCACTGCACCAAACCTAGATTTATAGGAATTAAAGGAATTGATGCAGTTGTCTAAATTATGTGGATGCAAATCCTAGCCTTGCCTCATATCAGCAGTAAGCTTTAGTTTTCTCATCTCCAAAGTTGTGCCAATAGTTTGTAGCATTTTATGAGAATTAGAAATAATATACATAAATCACCTAGCACATGGATCAGGATATAACAAGAATGCATCATTATAATCCTCTTCTTAATAGTAGTGTGCTTTCATCTTCAGACACTTGCAATTATTCCCCATTGCCATCCCAAGTAATAAATTTACTTTCCATGGCCTTCATGAGTCCCACAATTGGTTCCTTCTTTTCCAGACTCAAATCTTACTACATTCCTCTGATTTCCAGTTATCCATGCAGTTAACCAAATCCCTTCTCTCCAACATGCTTAGAATCTTCAAGCCTTTGTGCCTTTTGTTATGCTGTGTTGGCAGGCTGGATTATTATTTTTTACCTGTTGAAATTTCTTTTACTATGGAAGACCGTATTGAGCTGTGTTTAAGAACATGGACTCCAGGGGTGCCTGGGTGGCTCAGTTGGTTAAGTGTCCAACTCTTAATTTCATCTCAGGACTCAGGTAATGATCTCATGGTTATGGGATCGAGTCCCACATCGGGCTCTGCACTGACAGTGTGGAACCTGCTTGGAATTCTCTCTCTCTCTCTCTCTCTCTCTCTCTCTGGGTCTCTCTTTCTGTTCCTCCCTTGCTTGTGCTCTTTCAAAATAAATAAATTAATTAAAGCACACACACACACACACACGGACTGCAGATCCAATCTACCTGGTTCAAATCCTAGCCTCTTTACACACAACATCTGTGACCTTGAGTGACTTACTTAATATCTCCATGCCTCACTGTCAGTATGTATAATACTTAGTATAGGAAAATGTTAATATCTTGGGGTGTCAAAGATTGAAAGAGTTCACATATGTAAAGTACTTATAACAGTGCATGACGGGAAGTGAGCACTGCATGGAATATTAGCTGTCACCATCATTGTTATCGTCACCTTTTTTCAGTATTTTTCTATATAAAAAATGCAAGTAACCCTGTTGCTTATCAGAGTATCTGCTCTTTCTTTAGTGTTCTACCAACGTTTCTATTGTATCTTTATTATAGAACTTAAAAAGTTATGTTTATTATTAAAGTATATGGCTTGAAAGCTTGCCATGCCCATAAAATTCTGTGTTTCTTTAAGGCAGAAGTCATAATACCCTCTTCCTCATCTCTTTTATCATCGTAGGGCCTTAGAACAGTTTTCTCAGATACTGTATACCAGCTATGTATGAAATGAATAAGAATGCATATGTCTAATTCATGTATTGTTTACTTATTCATTGTTTTTCTTCTTGCATGAGAACAAGTGCATTGACCTTGTCTGTGACTGCTGTGTCCCAGAGCTTAAAACAGTGCCTGGTACAAAATAGGCACTCAAGAAATATTTGTTGAATGAAAAATGAAATGAATTAATGGATCAATCAGTAAATCAAGATAACCATATTTGAGGTTTCTTAAAACTCCCTCTTTAGTGAATTAGAAAGCATGTGCTTTAGCCCTTACGTTCTCTGTGTATTTCCACACACAAATATGCTATGTGTATACAGATTGCAAAATTGGAATCATTTGAAGAATTGGGATGTAAATTGGACATGTGGGCAAGTGCTTGACTAGGTGGCAGGGATATATTTGAACAAAAATATCTTGCCTAGAGAAAAGCAGGTGGAATTTGCCTTTTCAACATTTTTGTGCCAAGCCAGATAATTTACTTCTCACCTGGGAACAATTTCCTTCCCGCAGTCATAATGTGAGTTTCACCACAGCTGTGGAGCTAAAGTCAAAGTCAAAGTAGAGATTGCTGCGTCACTTGCTGGGAAATGACTTTTTAGTTTGGGTCCGTGTCCTTGTCTGGCAGCTTTCTTATTTGTGTTTAAAAACATGGAGTGCAGAGAGGTGCACATCTGTTTCTGAATGTGTAAGTAGAATATGGAAGGAATTTTTTTTGTGGCTTTAAATTTCTGGACTCTTTAGCTGTCCCAGTACATGTATTCTGACTTCTATTTTTCCAGCCAAGAAGCAGCAGCTGCATCTGGGTGTGGGAATTACACATTTGAGTTAACAGTATTTAACAGAAGCATACATTTCTTTTTTATCTCCTGTATCCACAATTCTTAGACAACCAGGCTTATCAATATGATGCTGGTATCTTCCATCACCTCTGTTCCCCCTCTTCTATAAAATTTTCCATTCTTAGCAACATATAGTCAGACCAGAGAATAAATAAATTACTCTCTGTACTGCCTCCCATATTGCTTTTTTTCTCCCTTTTGATATAGGACATTTCATATGAAAAACAGAATTTTGTGAGTTGGAATTTTAGTGACAAAGATCAGGACAAGGCTAGATAGGGGTAGAAGGAGGAATATGTACTTTATTTTATGCCTGGGTCATGAAAAGAGTCACTAAAGTTCTCCAGTGCTGAGTCAGAGACCTTAATTACAGCCTCCAATTTCCAAAGGCAGTGGAAACAGTGGAATGACACATGGTTACATTATGCCAGCTGCAAATGCTAAAATATGATAGAAAAGAGGAGAAAAATGTTTTCTAACATTGCCTGTGAGTAGGTAAAGAAGGCCTTCTAAGTTTGACTGGATACGTATCCTTCTCTTGGACACTCTTGTCTAAGGCCTGACATGCTATATTCAATATACAGAGATGTTCTCCTCTGTTTATTCAAGACATTTCAGGGGCATCTGGGTGGCTCAGTCAGTTAAGTGTCTGACTCTTGGTTTCAGCTCAGGTCACAATCTCACAGTTTTCATACCCCACGTTGGGCTCCATGCTGACAGTGTAGGGTCTGCTTGGGATTCTCTGTCTTTCTCTCTCTTTGCCCCTCCTACACTCAAGCTCTCTCTGTCTCTCTCAAAATAAATAAATAAACCTTAAAAAAAGACATTTCAGTCTTGGGAGTCTTCTTCTGATAATAAACTCACATGTATAATACCAGATGATATCATCTATTAACTCCTTTATAGAAATTGGTTGACCTATGTCCAGAATAGTCTCAAGGGACCATCAAATAGGTATTTGCAGTTACAGGAGCTCCAAGAACAAGAAAGCAAGTTGTAGAGGTTCAAAAAAATAAATTTTACATGCCCAAAGTGAAGAACAGGAGTCCTGAAGTCAAAGATCCACTTTTAGACTCTAAGAGTGTCTGTATCACACTGGCCTCGGGTCACTCAAGTGTAAAAGAAAATGACAAAAGACAAGCTATTATGCAGTATTTGAGGTCTGCCTGTCCTCACCTGACTCTTCAGAAGGAAAAATAAATGGGAGCAGTTCAGAAACTGTTTTACTGTACAGATTCTGAATAGTGAGCATCACAGAAAGAAAACAAACCAAAACAACACTAACAATCATAATCTAAAGCAAGAGTTACCAGTGCTTCTATTTTATAAATAAAGTTTTATTGGAACACACCCACACCTATTAATGTAAGTATGGCCTTTGTTTCTTTCCTCCAATAATGGCAGAATTGAACAACCGTAACAGAGATCTGGCTCACAAGTCTGAAATATTTACCATCTGGCTCTTCAAAAACTGAAAAAACAAAACAGGGGTGCCTGGGTGGTTTGGTCGGTTGAGTGTTTGACTTTGGCTCAGATTGTGATCTCCTGGTCTGTGAGTTTGAGCCCCGCGTCAGGCTTTGTGCTGACAGCTCAGAGACTGGAGCCTGCTTTGGATTCTGTGTCTCGCTCTTTTTCTGCCCCTCGCCCATTCACTCTCTGTCTCTGTCTCTCAAAAATGAATAAACGTTAAAAAAAAAAAAGAAAGAAATGTATCCCTTGCTCTAAAAAACAAACAAACAAACAAACAAACAAACAAAAAAACACAAAAAAACATCCAGAGTAGTTATGTTGCCTTACACAATAGATTAGGATCAGCAAATGGGAACCCAAAAAAGCCTCCTAGGAATTGTGTTTTGACCAGAGGACATTGGAAAATGCAAAAATGCATTTTTGGTGCTCCTCATTGATAATAACTCTGAAGTCATATACAGTTTCTAGTTTCATTTTCTTACATTAATCACTGAATTAAATATTGGTTAACTCTCCCAAACTCAATTAGTACTTAATGAGACATCTATATTTTTTATTTCCATCAATCCCTGTCTGAAGATATTTGCTATTTGTCCTTTCACCATTTCATCAAAAACTCTTTGAGCTGCTATAAACCTTGTATTCCAAAATATGTGGTATTCTTTTATGTGTGCCGAGGGGCCAACTATTATATATCTCTTGAACGTTGATACCTGAGTCAAAACTCTTCACCAGAATATAAAGTAAGTCTAGAAGAATCACTTCCATTGGCTGTAAGCAGAAGACCTGTTGCGATCATGACACTAATATACTTTTATAGGATCAGTGTGTAGGTATGATGGAAGAAAAGAGATTATTTATGTATTCAGAAGTACAGTCCTATTATAATAAATATATGATGTACAGGATACTATTAATGGAGTTTTGGAGGAAAGCAGATTTTGAGAAGTTTTGATGAAATTTATTGATGGGACCACAGATTTCAAGGGTTTTTAAATGCCTTTATATGCTGGGGTGGGACAATTTGAGTATGTTCTATACACCAAGTGGGCAACATGTGAGCTCAGCCTTCTGTGGGTTGCCTGTGTCAAAGGAGGATAAGGTCTGTATAGCAAGGTTGTTAGGAAAGCACCTCAGATTATGTATGTGAAAGCAGTAAGTAAACTCTAATTTTTCCTAACAGCATCTGTTATTATCATCACTACATTTACTATGTTGCCATGGCTAACAGAAGGTTCCCAGTATAACCTTGAACTAACTTGAAGTGATTGGGTTTTATTTCAATCATTTCCTCATACAAAAGACCATTGATTGTGTTCTGATCAAAAGTTTTGTAACCCATAGAGCTAGGACTTGAAAATCACGTGCTTTAGGCAAATGAAAAGGACAGCATTTCCCATTTCTGACATGAGTTCACATTGTCTTTTGAAAATTTAAGCCTCAGGATACATCATGTGCTTTCTTCTTTGCACCTGGTCATACACCTTTTAGTAAATGCTTGCTGTTAAAATGATAAATGGACGCTATTAAAACACTTTAATGCATAGTGCACCAAAAGTGCCTACTTAAAGGCTAGTTTCCCTTCAGAATTTTGAAGAAGATGCCTTCTCAGCTTTTCTTTCTTGGCACAATTCTTAAGAGAATGGGAATTTGTATATGCCTATATTCCTCTAAATGTCGACCAGAGATAGTTATATTCCTGTAAAAACTTCAGGTGGCTTTAATTAGATATTCTTAGTAAAGAGCTCACTTCTTCCTTGTTTTCCTCCATTCTCAAAAGGTTGTGAGTTTGGCAGAGGTGAAGTGGCATAGTTTGTATTTCAAGCTTCCTAGTTTGACTTTTCCTGCCCAGTGTTTTCAAAGATGAGAATCTATAGTTCATGTGATTTCTGGGTGAAAAATGTGTTATTTCACACATTATTAACCCCACACATTTCTAAAACTTTATGTTAGAAACAAAAAACAGATTTGTGGCAAACCCAATAAACAACAACAAAATCTAATGAACAACAACAAAATTAATTAAAAATTTCCTTGTTTTAAAATATACACAAGTCCAACTTTCCAAAATTATATGAGGATAATGGTAAAGACCTACAGATCTGCTTGTTTGTTCTTGAAATTATCCCTTGATACTGTGTATCCTTAAATACATTTATAATATCAGGTTATAAGGCATTCAATATAATTTTGGAATTTTACAAATTTTGAAATTTTACTAATTTTTCTTGGAAGGCACAGCCATGTTCCCTTAAATAAAATAATTTTATCAGTGTTAAATACAATTATGGAAACTATAGATGTAGAGAACATCATTATAGGCTGAGTTACTACATAAAACTTATAACCAAATGCTCACTTGAGACATACTAGTTAATAGTCTTATTTAGGCATTTAAAATCTGGTGTTTGTGTCTAACATCTGTGTCTTACTTGAAGCTATTCCAGAATGTATGTACATTTCTCAGATTATAGTGAACTAATACTAAGATAAACTGAGTCTGAAGTGAGAATTCATGTAAAGCACAGCTTTATTCATGGAAGAAATGTTTCTATTTTATTCCATTTTTTTTCTCATTTTGCTGAAGAAAATATGTGGAGCATCCCTTAAAAAAAGGGCAACAATTAGTCTTCCTCACCAAAAGCATGAACTTCATATTGTTTTTACTTTCTTTTCAAATTTATGCTTCCCAACTTCAATTTTAATATGCTAGAACAAAAGAGCTAAATTTTCTACTTTTAACAAGTCCTTCCTACATGCCTGAATAGCAGTGAGCTAGCAATAACTTCTTACCTTTCTGACAAGTCCCACTGCCAAGGGTAGGCTATTTAGAAATTGGTACAAAGTGAAAATAAATACCTGGTTTCCCACAGGCAGTCTTCTGAAATGCCGTCTATCATTTGTAATTTCTGTGACGTTATTTGGTAGTTATGATTTATCACCTTGCCACCGTATGAGTCAGCCGTGAAATCTCCATGACTCAATGGCACGTAACAAAAGCAATCAGGAAAATGACATTTGAATGAAGGTTTGGTGGATGGGTTTGAACAAGATTTCATTAACTTAAAGAACTAAGGCAGAGGAACTCTCCCAACTTTATGAAATCTTACAAAGTCAGCATTTCAGTTCTTTTTCTTCATTGGCTAATACCTGCAAACTGGGTGGGGGGGATTACCATTCACTGGAGACAAACAAAAAATATGAATTTATGGAGGGTGACAGTAAGTTTATTCTTATTTTGATTTAATCTTGCTTTTTTCCATTGTGTTCAGAATGGCCTTTTGTTAATCTTGCAGATAAATTTCCTGCTGCTTTTAAATTTTCTTGCTACCCACATGTTTTTGCCTAGGCAGTAAAATTTTTTAATGTTCATTTATTTATTTTTGAAAAAGAGAATGTGCATGTGTGTGTGCACACATGTACAACTGAGTGGGGGAAGGCAGGGAGAGAGAGGAGAGAGAAAATCCTAAGCAGACTCCATGCTCAGCACAGAGCCTGATGTGGGGCTCGATCTCATGAACCACAAGGTCATGACCTGAGCCAAAATCAAGAGTTGGACACTTAACCCACTGAATCATCCAGGTGTCCCATTTAGGTGGTAAATTAATAGCAAGAATTTATTTGTTTAATAAGTATTTATTGAGCCTAGATTCTGTGTCAAGCATTGTGTTAGACAATGGGATTAAAACAATAAGCAAGGCAGACATGAGCCTCCCTCTCAAGGACATTTCAGTGTGGTGATATTAGTCATACTTACTTTTCTAGGCTATTTGACATTCATCTTGAGTGGGTAATGCTCATTTTCAAACATTAAAGAATATTTCTTATATAAAAACTTGACTTTGCAATACTTTAATATTTATTTTAAGCTACAGTTATCTTCATGTAGAAAAGTGGAACAAATATTTGACCTGTTGGCAGCAATATGACTGGGTACCTGCCCCTCAGCCCCATGGACTCCCTTGTTTGATGGTTTAAGTTTATAATGGATGCTACCTCTTTGATTTGCAAGTAATATTTAACATGCTTTGAGCTAAGGAGAGAAATAATGGGTAGAGTTCTCAAAAAATTTGACTGCTGGAGCTTAGATCATAGGTTGTAAGTATCATCCCAATAGCATTAGCTACAGATTGTGTTATGCTTGTCATTGTATCCAAGGGACATTGGAAAGAAAAGAGTTCTTACATAAAAGCCACCATCATTATTGGAAATGTGACTTAAGTACAAATTCCAAAGGAAGATGAACTGTCTGCAAATAAGAATTGAGGTTTTCACTTTCATAGTAACAATACCTGGGATAATGTCTGCAACAGAAGGGCAATAGTAATATTGTCTGTCGTTTATTGAAAGCATGCTAGGTGTCATGTATTATGCTAAATGTTGAGTGAGAAGTACTGATCAATGAATTTTTATAGTACAGAAAGAGTAGGGACATATAATGACTAACTATTGAACCTACAGAAATTAGTATAATAGTTTTGGAAGAAACTGTCCTAGCCTTCCAGTCCTTTGGAGGGGAAGATGCCAAACGTGAAGAGAATAGAGACAGTACTTTGGAATGGTTTGCTTCCTTTCAAAATAAGAATAAGTATAGCCAAGAACTCACAGGAAATTTGATTAAGAAGAACTAGGCACTACTAGTATGCTAGATGAAGCATACTCCATTCTTGGTCGGCCTGAGAACCGGACATCACCTTATGGAAATGACATCATAGTAAGGAAAACACTAACTGAGTAAACAGTAATTTTGGGTGTAGATACATTTTGCTCCACCTTTTGGGAAAGTTCTGAAGAACTTAGAATGCAGGTTAAGACAGAGGTCACAAAGAGAAAATAATACTTAAGTATGCACATGGTAACTTGAGTCTAAATACTAGAGGAATACTCCTGGTACTGATCAATTGCTGTTTTTCTCAGTACTCTAAGTCAGTATGAGGCATGAATCATGCTACTATTTTTCTAAGTTGCCTCACTTTGTCCACTCCTGGCTTGGGACTTCAGGAGAGAAACCTTAGGGAACAGAAACCCAAGATTGGGAAAAGTTTGATGTGTTTGTTTTGTGTGTGTGTGTGTGTGTGTGTGTGTGTGTGTGTGCGCGCGCGTGTGTGTGTGTGTGTCTTGCAATGATGTTTCAAGCAATCTAAGTCTCTTGAACGATTCTCCCTGGCATCATTTCAAGGGGTTGGACCTATACATATAATGTACTCTGATTAAGGAACCCACACTAAGGACTTCATACAGATGAGTTTTGTTTATTTCTAAAATCAATCATATGATGTATGAATTATTATTCTCATTTTACTGATGGGTAAACTAAGGTTTACTGAAGTTAGGTGATTTGTTCAGGGTCATCATAACTGGTTTGGTAGTACTAACTTAATATGCTTAAGACCTGATTTTGAAGTGAACCATGGGGGCGTCTGGATGGCTCAGTGATTGAGCTTCTGACTCTTGATTTTGGCTTAGGTCAAGATCCCAGGGTCATGGGATCGAGCACCACATTGGACTCCGCTGAGCCTGCTTAAGATTCTCCCTTTCTCTCTCCCCCTACCCCGCCCCTCTCCTCTACTTGCATGCTCTCTCTTTTTTTCTCTCTCTCTAAAATAAAAAAATATTAAAAAAATAAAAAAAAATAAAGTGAACAATGAACAAATGGCCAGAAATAAGCAAAGCTCTTAAGAGATTGCTCCTGGTTTCCAAAGGAGTGAAATTAACTTTTATCATAAGTAGCAAAGGGGTAGGAGAGAAGATTAAGGAAGGCTATTGGGTGATTTTGGTTGGATGGAAATTTTAACATTAAAGATAAAGTGAAGACTTAGACAAATAGAGGGAAAAATTCTTGGCCACATTAGAGGAACAGATCTGTCAGGGCAAATAGGGATCTATTTTCTTGTTTATTTGTTTTTTGCTCCCAGACAAATGGAGAATACAGAGACCAATACCCATAAAATTTTACATGTCAGCCATGATCTCATCCAATGCCACAGCCCCCTCACTGTTAAAGATGTCCTGCTAATGTAAATGTAAATCAGACTGAAGAATTGGTTCCACAAATCAAGCTCCTGATGAATTAACCCCTTTTCCTTTCTACAGTACATTGTGCTCAAGCCCAAGGGATCATTAACTGAACACATAAATGGAGTTTCACAACCTTCAAAAGCTGCTCTGCATGACATGCCCAGATGCTCACAGTGTTAGTCCCCTGTGCCCACATGGGAAATCCTCCTGGCATTTAAGATCATCATCTCCCTCAAGCCTTCCTGTCAGAAAGAGAACAGCCCTAAGTGAAATGCTGCAGATCAGTGAGTTGGTAAACCAGCTACGGAAACAGTATGTTACAGCCCATCAGACCTCTGAAAATATCCCACTTTGAAGATGTAAGAACGAGAGAGACACAGCTGAATTAGGACCTAGAGAAGCAACTGGTATGTGGGCAAGTTCAGATTACCTTTTTAAATGACAAGAATTTTTCACTTTGACCTCAGCAACCACTTTCAAACTGAGTTTTGGCAGAGAGGCTATAAATTATGGTGGTAAAATAGAATATAGCCAACAACTACTCAGTACTTAAGTGCCTGGCACTGAGCTAAGTGTATGCCATGCATGGTATCATTTAATCCCTTAAAATCACCCTAACAGGTTGGTATTATTTTTATCTCACTTTATAGGAGAGGAAAGAGGCATAACTCTCTGCCCAAGGTGATAGAACTAGTTTTACAATCAGTTTCATATGCAGATTCATATGGCCTTTGTTCTTCAGACACTAGACCACACTGCTTCAAAATGAAGGCCAGAAGCGAACACAGAGGAAACGGGTCTAGGGAGCAACACTTCAGAGTACCTACTGTATGCTGGATACTCTATCAAGAAAGATAGTCATAATGCTAGGAGCATTCTGTGTGTCTCTGTGGCCTGAGAACATGGCTCACAGTGGGATTCAGTTTATGAGAGTGTCTGATGCACTTCTCTCAGGTAAGCTAGAACTCTGGGAGATAGGCTCTGATTCTGATTGTTTAACAGTACTAAATTTATCCAGGGACAAAGCATTAATCAGGGAGATGGAATGGGAAATGTTCTGTACGAGAAATGATAGCTGCTGCTTGAAGGAAGAAAAGAGAGGGCTTGTGCATAATCTACCTGTTTTCGAACGGACCACAGGGCTAAAAGGACACAGGGAATAGATTTGATAGAGAAAGCATCTTAGAATTTGGAAATCACTAAACAATCGTAGAGTATAGGGGTGTGGGCTGGTAGGCTTGCTAGGAGCAATCAATGCACTGGAATATTTATGTTATTTAATAGGAGACTGTTATTCTTTAACTTTTTATAAAAGAACTGCAATTGACCTTTGTGAATTTGGATGACAGTAAAACTGGTATAAACTGATGGTTGGCCTTATCAAGTTTAAATATTTGAAAAGGTATAATTCATGTAAATGTTTAGCCTTTTTTTCACTGTGCAAGGGCAAAACCTGCCTAGGCTGGTATTTACTTTTCTAATTAGAAAAGCTTGAGTGATGTGAACAATTAAGATAATACAATACCTTTACAAGATAATTAATCTTTTCTTTGTGATTCATCCTACCACATCCCAAGCTGATAATGTTATTTACTTCCCAGTTAAGGGTATGTTAGGATGTAATTGGAGCCATTTGCTTTGACTATCAGAGGAGAAAAGATCATGCAATTTGCATCTCATATATTTAGAAATTAAAACTGAAGGACTGACCACTTGACACCGCAGAAGTTCCTGAAATGAAGCCTGCTGAGCTCAATTTGTTGTGGCGGCTAAACGAATCCTCTCTCCAATTTGAATGCATGATGAAATTCCTATTAGAACATTGCACTGTAATAATTGACAACATAATGAAACTGCCAAAGACAAAATGCAAGTACTTCTCTCCTGCCCCTTCAGAACTGCACTCTGTACTTAGAAGTAAGTGCCTGTGCCAGAAAAGTAACATTCCTCTTTTTTCTGCCTCCCCTCGGTCCATCAGGAATATTCTTTGGGACGTCCCTTCTTTAGAATTAGACAGTAAGAGTTAGCAGGCAACAGTAGGTTGAGGAATTTGGGATACTGTATAGATTTAACTAGCAATGATATTTGAAAACAACTATTATCTTCTATCGCTATTGTTTTTATTTTAAATAAACGTATTTTTAGCACTAAAAAATGAGAAGGATATTATCCCAGCTTAACCATTTTATAGGATAATTTATCTTCATTAACCAAACAAACTAATTTTTTTGTTTTGTTTTGTTTGTTTGTTTTTGTTTTCTGGATTTGCCTCTGATCTTTGGAAACTTGATAAGGCATCAGGACTGATCTTTGGAAATCACCAATCCACACATTGGCTTTTTTTTTTTAATTAACCACTCAATCCACTATAATTTGGCCTCTGATCCATTCAGGATGCATAACCAGTAACATCTTCAGTTAATGGCTCAATGGTCACTTGTCTCCATTATGTAACTGGAGTTTTCCTCAGCATTTGATACAAGTGATCACACTTTCATCTTGGAAACATTCCTTTCCTCAGGTTCAAATACTCCACATACTCCTTGGAGCTTCCCCTGTAGAGTTATTTTTTTTCTCATTCCCTTCCACAGTTTCTTCTTCCTTAATAATTGAAAGCCTGTTATTCTTCAGGGTTCTGTCATAATTCTCTTTCCTTTCTTTCTCTGTATACTCACCCTGAATAATCATCTTGTTTATTCACATGGCTTTGACTAATCACACATTTTGATATCCAGGCCACCCTTGATTCTGAGTATCAGATCCTCATCTCCAACTATTGGACATTGCTACTTGAATACCACAAAAGCATTTCAAACTCATTAAGTCCCAAATGGAACTCCTCATTTATCCCCATCCGTTTATGGCCCTGCAAGTAGAATTACCCTTCTCCCATTGTCCAAGTCTCCAACTCAATCACCGAGGCCTATTATTTCTGCCTCTGAAGTCAGGCCACCTTTACCTCACACTTGGATTCCTTCTATAGCTAGCCAAGTGGTACTTCACCACTCTTTCACCAAACCAGTCTCTTTACTGTAACCAGAGTATGTTTTTAAGCACACATTTGATGCTCTGGAGCTCCAGTGACTCCCCCATTACCCTGTGGATGGTGTACAGGCTCCTGGATGTGTTTATAAAACCCTGTGCCACTCATGAGCTATTCCTTGCTATGGCTCCAGCTGATTAATTATTCTACAATTTATTTTACCCCTCCTTCCACCTACATTTAACATTAGACAACAAAGTACTTTCATATACATATATGATTATAATCAATGCAATGGTTTTTATTTTTCCTTACCTAAAGATTTTTGGAAACCAATGATATGTATTATATAAAATTATTATCAGGCAATGAAATAGTATCTGTGATATCAGTCATATTAGTGAACTATTTCAAGCTTCAGTTTCCTTGTATGTAAGATGGAGATGATATTACTACATACTTTTCTAGAATTGCTATTTGGATGCATGGGATAATGCTAGTTAAGTGTTGAAGACAGTCAGTTCCATGAGGTTATTATAGTTGTTGATGTTAGGTATAAATCCTTTAAACTACTTACCTAATGTATAATACTATCTATAACAGCTCATACTCAGATCTGATGTCTCCTCACACACTGAACTATGCCTTATCTATTATTCCCTATCCTGGACAATCTTGCACCCCAAAGAGGCAATAGTAATTTCTTCCTCTTTGGGTATTCTCCCAGATAGAATTCATTATTACCTTCCTCCTACTTGCTAATTGAAATTCCACTTATCTTCTCCTGTAGGTGAGTTAGTTTAAGTTCCTCCTTCTCCATGAAGCCTTCTCAGATGTCTATTCTTTTGGATTTTTTTTTTGTTCTCACAGCTCTTCTGATCATTACTGCCATAATACATACACTGTCTTAGTTCCTAAATTACTTCACATGCATAAAAACTAAGCCTCTTCAGCTCTCTCAGCAGCATCTTGTGCATAGCTGAGTACACAGTTGAATTGAATTTCAGAATGGCCTCTACAGTGCATTATACTTTTCCTACCCACCTCCATATCTTCAGCAGATGTTTCCAATGGCTATTTCTGGATCCTTATTTTAAATGTTACTAGTTACTGATAATATTGCAAAACATATTTTAAGCACTCAAAAAAATGACACATTGAAGTGTGCTGGTTTTCTTTTACTTAAAATTGAAAAATCTAGATTATGCAGTTTATTCCAAAACAAAAATTGCATACTGCTTCATGAATCTTCCCCTTTTTGGATGTTTTCTAGGTTTGTCATTACTTTCCATTTTCAAAACGTTTACTCTACCTGGAATAGTTTTACAGTTGTCACTCTCAGAGAAGGACAGATTTTTTACTACCTTATGAGGATGACAAATGCAAGTATGTAGCATAATGTAATTTCATTAAACACAGTAAATGTTCACTATCTCTCTTCTGTGCCTCTTGCTATGGTAGATGGATACTCTTACCAAGGGAGAAAAGAAGATAGGGCTCTTGAGGTGATGGAATGTGAGAGAAAAATTCTCCTGCACTATTTTCTCTTAAAATTCTGGCTTTAGATAGTAAATCACATCTCCACTGTGGAATGCAGGCACACCTTTACATTCTCTCTTTCTACACAAGTCGGACATTATAAATTTCTTATCACTCTGTCTAAACTTCTTCATCCTTGTATTCACCATTAAGAATTCTCTCCAGAAAATTGGTGTATAGGTAGTATTTTGCTTTGCATCACAACCAGAAATCTAATAAAGTGGGTCCTAAAAATCATGCAGATATTTACTTGAATATACACATTCTTCTCTTGCTTGCAAGGATTGTTTATGGTTGGTTTCAAAAAAGATTTGGGACTTGTGATGCTGTGGACTAAGAGCATTTTTCATTTTATGCCTCCATCCTTTATGTGGAAAGAATTGATGTCTTTGAAAATAAAAAAAGGAGATGAGCATTTTTGGTGTGGATTTTATATTATGCAGTTCTAGATTACGTACTACGTCCAAAATGACAAGAAGTTGCTTTGAAAGTCCACTTCCATAAAGTACCTTAAACAGGTGTGTGTGTGTGTGTGTGTGTGTGTGTGTGTGCGCATGTGTGTGTGTGTGTGTGTGTGTGTGTGTGTGTGTGTGTGTGTTGAGGGGGTGTCAGTATGGAGACAGGGAACAGCTATGACTCTACTTTCCACCCAACAATAGGTAAAGCAATGTAATTTTATTTTGATGTTCTCTTATATATTGACTCTCTTGTAAGATTGTCAAAGAGAAGAATTCTGCAGCAAATGGTTTGAAAAGAACAAATTTAAGAAGAATAATTTCAATTGATCAAAACAGCATGGGATGTGTTGACTGTGAGTTAGCATGCTTTTGATAGCCATTTCCTAAAAGGAATTTGCATTCTGAATTTTTCAGACTGAACTACTTAAAATGTGGACTAAGTCTGTTATTCCTGTGGGCATTTCCTCTGTAGTTGGTATAGTGATTACTCTGTCACTTCTTTAATTTCTACCTTTTAATGAGGACATGCAAGTGTGCCTATGGAATTTTCATATTAATGTCAGAGTGATTTAAGAATGGACCATATTAAAACAGGGGAAAAAACCCTTCTTTTCCAGATTCAGCCTTCTATTTAATTCTGTAACTAGTGACAGAACTGAAAGCTACTTGATAGGGAGATTCAGCTTCTCCTCCAGGCATCTCTGGGGGCTTTGGGATAGAACCAAGCATAGCTGTGTTTAAATCAGTGTGTCCATTTCTGGGCAACCCAGCTTAATTGGAAGCACTGACCCTAGGCCATTTCCCTGGGTAGGAATGATGAAGTCAGGGCTTCCAATAATTGCATCTGATTACTGCTTCCAGTTTGAAGATACAGAATGAAGCAAAATGAATAAGTATCTCTGTCCCATGTGGGGTTATTCAAGGGCAGAAATTATGGTGGAAGGGATCTGTGCTTTGGTTTGAGATTCCTCTTTAATTTCTTTTAAATAAGACAGCTGAAATTTTTGATTTTCAGTGTAGGAAATCATATTTAGCATTTTTGTTATAGTAATCCTATGCACAAACAATGCAATGGGCAGAAGCTGCCTAAGTATGGGTCTTCAGGCCATCGAAATTCCCTTCTTCTTGTCATTGGTAAGGGTTACTCAATATTCTACATAAGAAGATCTCAGATGAATTGTAGAGTTCAAGACATATGACTGCAATGTTCAAGTATGTATGTGTTCCATTTGTATTAAAATACTCTTTAATATTCCAAGTGAAAACAACAATAAACTTGGCTTAGGTTTAAATTATTTTCATGGAAGTTTGATCCTTGTATCCAATAGAGTTAATAGTATCCTATTAGCAAAGAGTGAATTGTATTTAAACAATAATTGCAGACAAATGACATGTAAATCAATATATGAAAAGGCATCAAGCTGCATACACTATTGATTTTCTGCCATGTTCTTCTCTTGGTTAGTGTTTGGAAAATATGATTTACAGTGAGGTTTTAATGAATCACATTCTTTGGATGCGATAAAGTTTTATGAAAGTCAAAAAGGTTTAATTCAAGTAGCACTAAGAAACTTTAAGAACGTGAATATGAAATTACCACAAAAATGAATTGGTTCAAGGGAACTGATGGAAGATGCACGTGTAAGTAGTTTATAAATACTCTCTGTGAATGTGGAAACAATTTCTGATTTTTACAAAGTGATGCATGTTTTATATGAGTGAAGGGAGACAGTTTCTTTTTTTTTTTTAAAGATTAAGTATAAAACAGGGAAAGTGCTGAGACATAGACAAGTCTTGGTGTAGATGCACCAACTTGCATGGAATGAGGGGTGATAATAGAGGGAAAGTTGTTGTCAGGGCTACATATCAACAGAATTAAGTGTGATATATGTGATCATCTGAATTCATAAACTAATTTATGGAATTCTTGGTGTAATGAATCTTCCTGTCTAATCAAGCTTAAAGACTGAGGTTTATGCTAATTTGACTGGTAGGAGAACATAATATCAAGTGCAGATGAAGAAACTGAACTGCTGAATCATGCTTTACCACCAGAGATTAGCAGAAATCTTGTGAAGTTCTCAGGCATTGAATTTCTCTATCTGAATAGTTTCTACCACAATCTGAAGGTCAAGAAGACCCCAACTGCTATATGGGTTAAGTAGAGATGAATTGAAACAGGTTGATACTCATTCTGTTATAAAAACTACAGACAGAATAATGTCTTACAACATAAAAAAATAAATTTTATTTGAGGTGTACATATGAATATTCTAAACAAAGCTATATAGTCTATATACATAAGAGTACAAGAAGATGATTAATATTGACCTACCATATTTACCAACATTTAGTTGGTCTGGTCTATCTGATAATAGTTCCGGTAATTACATGTAAAGAGTGCTGATTTTGATCACTTGCCTCAAGGTAAAAATCAGACTAGAGCTAAAATTAATTTAGATTTCTTTATTCTGTAAAGTAATAGACTGATTTTATGATAACGTGCCTTTAGGTGACCTTCATTACATTGACTGTAACATAAATTGTTTTTCTTTAAATGACTTTTAAATGTTTCTATATGTGTGTAGTACAATCTCATGTATTAATACTAAGAGAAAGAAAAGTAAGCTGTAATAATTAAAGGCATTTATTATAAAGCAATAAAAAAGTGGCCTTTTAAATCAAGCATAAGGTAAAGATGTCCTCAAATTAACTACTGGGTATCCTGGAAAATAAGATTAAAAAAAAAGAAAGTGAAAAAGAAGGCACAAAGTATTCCTTATTTGCAGATTATATGATAATCCACATAGCAACTCCAAGAGATTTACAGATCAACTTTAGTATCAGGGAGTTCAACAAGGTTGCAAGAAACGAGATATATTTACCAAAGTCATCAGTGTTCCTATAAACCAGAAATAACCGATTAGAAAAAAAATAACCACCAAGAAAAAAAGAGTAAAAAGTAGGAAGGATTATATCTAACAAAATACGTACAAGAAACTTATGGAGCAAATTATAAAGCATGTTGAGAACGTAAAAGTAAAACTCTTTAAATCAATACTTCAAAGTGATTTCAGTCAAAACTACAATTGGATTTTTTGCAAAACATAACCAATTTTAAAGTTCATGTGAAAGAACACAGTGGAGTGCATGCATGTCTCCCTATTTATTTCAATAAATATAGCTCAAAATACTGGAAATGATAGACAAAAATATTAAAATTTTTTCTTTTACGTTTATTCATTTTTGAGAGACAGAGAACATGAGCAGGAAAGGGGCAGAGAGAGAAGGAGACACAGAATCTGAAGCAGGTTCCAGGCTGTGAGCTGTCAGCATAGAGCCCGACGCGGGGCTCGAACTCACGAACCGCGAGATCATCACCTGAGCCGGAGTCGGACGCTCAACCAACTGAGCCACCCAGGTGCCCCCAAAACACACGTGTAAAAACTCTGAAAGTAGAGACAAAGATAACTAGCTTGGAACTTGGGACTTGATGAACCATATGGTAGTGTGTTTCTGAAGTTTTCTTTTTGCCTAATATAACTTAGACAGGGTGATGAAGAAGCTTTCAACCTAGAAATGCCAATGGCTACAAACAGATTTTTAAAAAGCCCTATAAAAATTCTGCTCTCTCTAGCTAAAGGAGTATGAAAAGGGCAGCCTAGCAGTGCAGAAGACTTTTAGACAGTAACTCCCCTATGCAGATAAACATCCCAGAAAAAAAACTGTGGTCCTCCTCCCACTCCTATAAGCCAGCAGAAAAGTAAAAACTAAAAGACTGCCAAGTTTGTGGAACAACCAGATAAAACTCTCATCTGATATTGATGAGAGTGTAAGTTAACTATGTTAAATAGTAATTTCGAAATATTTACTAAAGCTGAAGATGGACATACACATTCACATGGTAATTCTACTTGAAAGTATATTCCTAGTCAATAACTAATATGTATGCATAAGAAGACAAGTACAAGAATATTCTAGTACAATTGGTGTGGTGGTTAATTTATGTGTCAAATTGACCATATGGTGCCCGGATAGTTTACTAAATATCATTTCTGGTGTGGTCTGTGAGGGTGTTTCAGAATGAGATTAGCCTTTGCATCAGTTGATTGAGTAAAGCAGGTAATTCTCCCTATTGTAGGAGGGCATATCATCCAATCTGTTGAGTGCTTGAATTAAGCAAAAAGGCTAGAAAGGGGGAATTCACATTCTCTATGCATCTTTGAGCTAGGACATTAGTGTCTCCTTCCCTTGGGCTGGGACTTAAACTAGAACCATGTGTGTATTTGTGTGTATGAAATGTATGTATGTGTGTTTATGTGTGTATATCTAGAAGATCAATCCTGCTATAGGATGGATGGATGGATAGATACATACACACACACTATTAATTCTGTTTCTCTGGAGGACAATGACTAAAAAAATTTGTATTAAATTTTTTTTTTTGAGAGAGAAAGAGACAGAGTGTAAGTGTGGGAGGGACAGAGGGAGAGGGAGACACAGAATCCAAAGCAGGCTCCAGGCTCCAAACTGTTAGCACAGAGCCCAGCCTGGGACTTGAATTCATTAACTGCGAGATCATTACCTGAGCTAGAGTCAGATGCTTAACCAACTGAGCCACCTAGTCACCACAAAAATTTGTATTTTTTTAAAAGGAAGATGTAAATATGTCAATGCTTATCAATGGAAAAAAATACATTTACAAAATACTTACACAAGGGAATATATAATATACCTATTATAATAAACTAGAACTACCCAGATGCATGTCTCAAAACAACATCGAGTAAAAAAGGTGAATGTAAACGCAGTATAATATTATGTATGTAACACACAAAATTTATATATATTTTTTAAAATTCTTTTTTAATGTTTATTTTTGAGAAAGAGATAGAGTGTGAGAGGGGGAGAGGTAGAGAGAGAAGGAGACACAGAATCTGAAGCAGGCTCTGGGCTCTGAGTTGTCAGCACAGAGTCCGCACGGGACTCAAACTCATGAATCGTGAGATCATGACCTGAGCTGAAGGCAGGCACTCAGCTGACTGAGCCACCTAGGTGCCCCTAAAATCTATATCCTTTTATGCATATATACCTACATATAAGTTTATGTATATGACTGCATTCATTTATTATGACATATATAACAACAACAAAAATAAATAAAATTAGGAAGCAGTAAAAAAGAATATTATTGAGGAGTATTATTCAGAGGTCTTTACTTAGATCTGCAGTGTTTTCTTTCTTTAAAAATAGTCTAACATAGAATTGCTGACCATATGAATAATGGACTACTTGCTACATAAGGCTCCTCCAAAACAGGGACAATGAAAAGCCTGGACATGGTGCAAAAAGAAAATTTTGAAGGCCATGAGTAGTGAATAGAGAAGATAGACACTGATGGAGAAGTGTACGTGGTATAGGGGAGTTGAGAAACTAAAAAAAATTTTCTACTCTTTATAGTTTTAAGGTGGAACTAAGCACAGTGAGTGTAACAGACAGTGGCAGGACCCTGGTGGAAACTATGACAAATGAAGGGGAATTCCAGAAGGGGAACTAGGGAGATCACCAATTCTATTTTATGCACATCTCTATCTGGCTCCCATGTCAGCAATTTGTGAAATAGATACAAAGAATTGCAGCTAAAAACAAAAGACCTCAGCTGAGACCAGAATTGTTGCCCATGAAATAGTGTGAATAGTTCAAGTCCAGCCAATATAATTTTTGGAAAAAATAAAACTAAACTCATAAAAGAAAAATAACAGAATCCAGAATCTCTACCTCTTAACATACATAATGTCCAGGTTATAAACCAAAAGTATACAACATACAAAGAAGCAAAACAAAAAACAAAAGAAAACATACTCTCAAGAGATAATAAACCAAACCAAATTTAACCCTGAGATGAACCAGGTATTAAAAAGAACAAGCAAAGATCTTAAAGCAGCTTTTATAATTGTCTTAAGTGAAATATGAGAAAATATGCTCATTGTGAAAGAAAAATAAAGAAAAACCCTATCAAACAAATAAAAATCTTATCTGAAATTGAAGAAAATTTACTGGATGAACAGCCAAATGGAGATGACAAAGAAAAAGTACTTGAATCTGAAGATAGAATAGTAGAAATTGTCCAAGATGAGGAACAGAAAAAACAAAATTAAAAAACATGAAGCTGAAAGCTATTAGATAATGTCAAATATTTCAATAGGTGTATGACTGAAATATAGGAGAGAGAAAGATTGATTCTAGCAGAACAAATATTTGAAGATTAATGGTTTAATATTTTCCAGAGTTAATGGGGAAAAAAGTACTGATAAAAGATGCTTAACAAATATCAAGGAAAATAAACACAAATGGTGTATGCTTTATGCTGAGGCAAATATAATGAAACTGCTGAAAGCTAAAATTAAAGACCATACATTGAGAGAAGCAAAAGCAAACAACAAATAAGCAAAACTATTATAAGCAAGGAAGCAAACAAACAAAAATCCCCAAGGACACTGCATGAGGGAGATCAACGAGTCAACTAATGCCTGGCTTCCATCAGAAGCCATGGAAGCCAGGAGGGAGTGGAATATCCTTGAAGCACTTTGAATATATCAGCCCACTGACGTCTGGCATTCAAAGGTTTGGATGAGAAATCTGCTAGTCTTGTTAAGGATCCCTTTATTTGTGACAAGTCCCTTCTTTGTCACTGCTTATAAGAGTTCTCCTTTGTCTTTCCAGTTTGATTATACCGTGTTTTGGTGTAGGTCTCTGAGATCATTTTACTTAGAGTTTCTTGAGTTTCTTGAATATTCATGCCATTCATCATATCGGAGGAGTTTTCAGTCATTATTTCTCTAAATAGTGTCTCTGCTCCTTCTCTCTCTTCTCCTTCTGGGTCTATCACAATGTATATGTTGATGTGCCTGATGGTGTCCCACTGGTCCCTTCGGCTCTGTTAACATTTCTTCATTACTTTTTGTTTATGTTCCTCAATCATGATGATTTCTATTGCTCTTTAAGTTCATCGATTCTTTATTCTGCTTGATCTAATCTGCCATTTAGTTTCTGTGGTAACAATTTTCATTTCAGTTATTGTTTTTTTTTTCCTTTCCAGAGTATCTTTTTGGTTTCTTCTTACATTTTCTACCTCTTCACTGATGGTTCCATTTTGTTCATACATTATTCTTGACTTTCTCCATAGTTTCCTTTAGTTCTTGGAGAATCTTTAAAGCAGTTGCATGGTGGGTCTACCATCAGGTCTTTCTCAGGAACAATTCCTGTTGACTTATTTTTTTCCCTTTGAATGGGCCATATATTTTTTTTCTTTGTATTACTTGTGACTTTTTTTGTCAAAACCTAGGCATTTGAATATAATAAATTATGTGTTTAACTACATTGATAATATTCTACCCCTTCCCCAGGGTTTGCCATTTTGGGGAGATTTTTTTGGTTTATTGTTTGTCCTCTTCCTTTCTTTCTTTCCTTCCTTCCTTCCTTTCTTACTTCCTTCTTCCCTTCTTTCTTCTCTCCCTCCCTCCCTCCCTCCTTTCAACCTTATTGTTGTGGACTATCTCTAAGCCAAGGAAAAGTATGAGTTATAAATTTAATGTCTTCTTAATTCTTCCATGAGCCTGCATCTATCTGTGGGCATGCATGATGGCTTACCAAATTTCTCAGTATATGAACTTGCTTTTAAATGTCCTGGTCTTTAATGTCTGGCTCCCAAAAGGGATGGATATATATATATATATATATATATATATATATATATATATATATATATATGGATATATATATACACACACACACACACACACACACACACACACATGCACACACACATAGAAAAGGGAGGAAAGAGCATAGACCCTTTAAATTTTCTGGAATTCACTTCCAACAATGTGTGGAGGTGCAACAACAGTGGCTGCCTAAACCTCAGATCAGAAGCAGCAATGAGCGATCAGAGCACACATACCTAATATTTAAAGGAAAAGTCCTATTTGTCCATGTTGGCACCCCAAAGCCATATACAGACTGCTCCTAGAATTCATGCATAGCTCTCTGCCAAGGGGCTATGGTCTGGGGGATGGGTAGCTACTAGGGTGCTAAGAACTGAAATTGACTGAAATTAACTAGAGTTTACCATCTAAGCCTTTCTCTGTTAAATTGTAAGCCTTCAACAAAGGTTTAGAACAGAGTTCTAAACTAGTTACATCAGACTGATTCTGTTTGTACAGTTATTGTCTAGGTGGGGAGACAGACACATTCCTGGTGTTTCCTACTCTGTCATTTTCCCACAATCCTTATGTTGTCATGTTTTCTTATCCAGATATTGAATTGGCCTCATAAAAGCCCTGATTCCAAAATAGAATGAGTAAAATCATAGACAAGGAAATTCTGATAACTTAGGTCTGTAAACAGATTTCATCTTCCCTCATCCTCAGAAGAGAGGAGCATTTAATCCTACCTTGTTGGGATTGGATTTGAACACTTTTTTTTTCCTACCCTCATTCAGTGATAACACCTTGTCGTTAAAGGGGTTTGAGTTGTGCCTTTAAGGTATTGTTAGGACATTTGGCAAAAACTTAGTTGATAAATTCAATGGCATAAAGATAATAATGCTTTGGGAAATATCAAAAGTTTAAAAAAAGAAAATGAACAGGTGGGGTCAAATATTCCATTACATGGCTGCTCTCTCTTTTTCCTTTCAGTCATAGATAGGTTCTTTCAAAAATATATATACACACACCAAAGAAACAGGCAAACTTTGAATGTGTGTAAATTTTATGTATTTGTCTAGCCATCCATAGTATTTTGGATTTTTTATTCTGTTGTATATACAGTAATATGAATTTGAGACATAGTCTAAGATATTAATTGAACATAGGCAGAGTAATCTACAATACCTAAAATAATTACTAAACTTGTAATACATATTAAAAGGGACAAATGAATAAATGATCCAGTTTTGTAGCTTTTGATGTTAAATAAATATTTGTTTTGAACTTAAGGAGCATCATTTCAACATCCTTTGTGTGATTTGGCTACTATGGTAATCTGGAAGGCTGGTCAAAGAAGAATGTGTGTGTCATGAACAAAAGAATGAGAAAGAGAAAGATCAAATCGAATTGAAAAAAGGCAAATGCAAGGAAAAAAACCCAATCACATTCTGTCCACACTGTTTTCCAAGATCCCTCTTTTTTATTAATAGATCATGAAGAGCAACATATATAAATGCCTATGACATATCTAAATGCCATAAGATAGTCAAAGAAAAGCTAAAATGTCAAGGCATCTATATAGATTTTTAAGTAATCTTGATTACTATCAGAAAAGCCACATGTTATTTTCACATATTCTTCAAGGTCACTGTGTTAATTAATTACATTCAACCTGGTGTATCATTGTAATAAAATGCTAAACTTGTACATTTGTACTCCTAAATCATCAATGTGGAAGAATTTTCTGAGAATATGTAAAGGGGATTTAACCGATGTGGTTTTTAATTTTTTTTAATGTTTATTTTTGAGAGAGAGAGCGAGAGAGAGAGAGCATGAGTTGAGAAAGGGCAAAGAGAGAGGGAGACAGGATCTGAAGCAGTCTCTGGCTGATAGTGGAAAGCCTGACACTGGACTTGAACTCATGAACTGTGAGATCATGACTTGAGCTGAAGTTGGGTGCCCAACTGACTTAGCGACCAAAAATTTCTGTTTCTTCTGACAGGTAAGATTTAGGCTTGCACTTTTTTCAATTTCTTTACACTGGAGTGAGTTCACCATCATGTGGGAAAAATCCACCTGACTGTGACTATAAATGTCAAGCAGGACAACTCAACCACTTTCTCTGTGGAATAATGTTGCTCTCTTCTTTCCTTCAGGTCAAGGCTTTCTATAAATTTATGTGTAAATAGCTTTGTATTTTATGTCCTTCCCTTGTTTTCTGAGTTTTCTCAAAAAATGTTTTGTCAGTCAACCATGAAGTCACAGTCGAGAGAATTTTTCACCATGGATAAGATTAAATGTCCTGTCCACAGAGACATATCGTTGGGAATCTGGGAATCTCACTGTGGTTTAGAGAACATAAAATTAGAATTGTAGTAGTTATCTGGAAACCTGGTTACTTGACTACAGCCACACTGATTTTTCAGTTTCTCTTAACAGCAAAGTTCTCCCTTATCTTAGGGTACCTGCACACATGGTTACCTGTGCTTTTGCCCTCAGAACTTCTCATGGCATTCCTTCCCCCTCAGCCTTTAGGGCTCAAATGAAATCTCAGCAAATTAAGGAGATTTTTCTGACTAGCTTATCTAAAGTAAATTCCGTGTTGCTTTTTGTTAGACTCCTAGTTATTTCCTTTATAGTTCTTACAACACTCTACCTGTTGCGCTTGTTGAATTATTTTTGTTTTCTTTCTTTCTTTTTTAATGTTCATTTTTGAGAGAGAGACAGAGCACAAAGCAGGTTCCACGCTCTGACCAACACGGGGCTTGAACTCACGAACCAGGAGATCATGACTTGAGTCAAAGTCGGACACTTGACAAACTGAGCCACACAGCTTCCCCAAATTATTTTTGTTTTCTGTTTTTTTTTTTTGTGGTCTTTTATACAAGAATGTCAGTTACATCAGATTAGGACTATAACTAATCAGTTTATTTTTTTTTCATTCACCAGCAGCTTGTGCAGTTCCATGCATACCGTAAACTATAAATGAATCTTAACAAATTAGTAAGTAAGGTGAAAATAAATGCAATCAGCTCATTATTTAGAGAGGCAACGAGTAGTAGGTAAAATAGATTCATTTTTATTTGTTCAGCTAGATTTACATATTTACATGAGTCAGAACAGAGTAAGTTATACTGCAGTAAAAACCAACTCTATGGCATTAATCTCAATGACTTAAAGTGCAAAGTTTATGCCTTTCTCATGTGAAATTCTTCTGAGTCTAGGAAACTGTGCATGCACTTGCCCTCTTTAAACACATGTAGCATCGAACATCCATATCAACAATGCTTACATGATTGCAGTGGCAGAGGAAGAGAAAAGGATAGAGAACTGGCGTATTAATGTTCACATTCGTTGGTCAGAGCATGTGATATGGCCATACTGAACTTCAGCAAGGTGAGACGGTATAGTCTTACCATATGGCTAGAAGGAGATGAGAACAGGTTACAGCAGGGCAAAGGTAATGTCTGCCACATTAAACAAATTGGATAACGTACTCAGCAGAGCTCATTCTTCCATTCATTTCTTGGAAAACTACAGTGTGCCTTGAGAGATATGCAGGGGAAACGGATTTCTTCTCCAACCTCCCATATTTTCTGTGATCATTAGAGAACCACTGAAGTACTGCTGAAATAACATTAACTTAAACTACTCTGTACATTATAGTTAAGTGCAGTACAGAGTGGTGACAGATTAGGCAACATAATGAGTAATAACACAAGTAAGGGCTCTATGAAATCAACCAGATCTATGCAACTCATAAAGTTTGGAGTTTTCATGGAAAAAAAATGGTATACTTTGCAATTAATTTTGCTGTAAGTTTAAAATGTCTCTAAAAAGAAATTCTTTTAATTTTTTTAAATTTAGGAATAAAAAACGAACTAATACTGAGAGGACCTAAAAGAAGGGGAAAAATTCACATAGCAGATAGGGAAAATTACACGAATGAAAGCTGAAGTGGAATTAACTCAAACATGGAAAAGAGGTCCATACTTACTTTGGTACAGATGTAAGATTACATAGTAAAGGGCAGGTTACATGTAATGGAAATGAATAACTGGAAGGACAATTGGAATTGTATTTTTTAATCCATGAGAAGTCACTGAATGAAAGTTCAAATCAGACTTTAAAAGCTTATTAATCACCCCCAACTAATTTAGCTCTAAAGTGAAAGAGTTGGGGTTTGAATGAGTGGACCTAAATGCAAATATCTGTGTCCTTAATACTACTTTATATCATGTCTGAGATTGAAGGAGAAGGAAACTGAAGTTGGAAGAATATTCTCGGGGTGTCATGATAAAGTAATTGATGGCTGGAAATAGGAATATAAAGAAAAAAGATCTCTCAAAGCAATGCACAACTTAATATATTCCATAATTTCTGAGAAAACAAAAGTTAACCAAACTCTCTTTAGTAAATAAAATTCTAAAATAATTCCCTGAAATGAGTCTGTCATTAGCTGTAGGTAGTGACTAGCTTGAAACAGCAATGATTCATTTCTGGGTACACCCAGAGGCATTAAGAACTATTTAAAATATTTTTGCCTTGGACACATTCTCCATAGACTCAATTAAAAACTACTATTAAAATTTACACTAGTACCTGGGGCAGGTGTTTTGCAGGTTCCCATGGAAGTAGCCCCCAAGAAACAATTTTGTTTTTAGAGACTAAATATGTCTTATTACCCAAATAAGTATGTCTTTATTTTTATTTTACTTCTTTGAGTTCTGTTCCGAGAGGGAGGGAGGGAGGGGAGGAGAGAGAGAGAGAGAGAAAGAGAGAGAGAGAGAGAAAGAGAGACAGAGTGAGAGTGTGTGTGTGTGTATATGTGTGTATGTATGTGTACACAGAGAGAAAGAGAGAGGATTTTGCCCAATGTGATCATTACAATGAAAGTAATGGGACAGATTTTATTAGAAGAATAAAATGAGCTTAGTAAAAATATGGTTGCTGTTGCTTTTCTAAATATCATGACTCTAAAATTGCACCTCGAATGCTGCTTCCTAAATAATGTGATAAAGATTGGGAGAGCTGGGTGTGCTGCTAACATTGAATTGTGTAACATAGGGTAAGCCACTTGGGGAAAGCAGTTACTGGAAACTGTGGCAAGAAAGTACAGTTGAACTGGGTAGTCTTTTAGTACCCTCAATATTCTAATATTTTATCATAATTGTGAGTCTAGACCCAAATAAAAGTAATTGTCAAAACGTATAGAGATCTTAATATGTGCCAGGCACTGTTCGAAACATTCTATACTGAGTCATTTTATGTATACTCTCTATATAATGACAATCTTGTTGTCTTAGCTCAGGCTGCCATAACAGAACACAATAGCCTGGATGGCTTAAGCAACAGAAATTTATAATTTACTTTTGCAGAGTTCTGGGTTGGATCCTGAAGTCAGGATGCTAGCTAGCATGGTTCTTGTGATGGCTTTCTTTCTGGCTTATAGAAGGCTGCCATCCCATTGTCTCACATGGTCTTTCCTCAGTTGTGCCCTCTCAGAGAGAGCAGGCTCTCTGGTGTCCCTTCTTATAAGGGCACTGGTACCATAATGAGGGCCCCACTGTCATAACCTCATCTAAACCTAATTACCATTCAAGAAGTTCCATCTTTAAATACCCATCACATTGGGTGTTAGGGCTTCAATATATGAAATTTGGAGGAACATAATTCAGTCCATAACATTTATAAACTAGGTGCTATAATTATTGACACTTAAAAATAGTAAATTAGATAATAAGGAGCTTAAATAAAGTGATCAAGGTCATTCAGCTTTAACTAAGCATAGTTAATGCTTTAAAAAAAAGATGCTGTATTACTCCTCTGAACCTATCTAGTTTCCAAACAATGTTCTTGACAGGGACATAGTAGCTGTTTCTCACTTGCCTACCTTTCCTTACATCAGCAGGAAAAGTAAATAAGGATAAATATCACAAGTTTACACATGTGACCTGATATAAGAGCAGTTTCAAACTGAATTAGCATAATCCATGATTTGAGACTTATGAACTTTCCTGTAAACATGGTTAGAAGACTTAATGAAATTTCTAAAAGAAGCAAATGTCAAGGACTGTAAATAACATATTAACACCTTTGACCAAAATTTCATTGCTTGTGAAGAATAAGCTTGACTGTACAAAAAACCTTAGATTGTATAGCTGAGGAGGTTTTACTTGAGACTCAATTATCTAGAAGTGGAATAAGAAGAGCCAGGTTGAAAGCTGAAGAGCATCATCTTCTTGCAAACAAAAGAGATGAACTTAGAGGAAGGGAAGGAAAAATAAGATAAAAATTGAGAAAGAGACAAACCATAAGAGACTCTTAAATACAGAAAACAGAGTATTACTGGAGGGGAGGTTGGTGGGGGAAAAGGCTCAATGGGTGATGGGCATTAAGGAAGGTACTTGTTCAGATGAACACTGGGTATTATATATAAGTGATGAATCACTGGGTTCTACTCCTAAAACCAGTACTACAGTGTATGTTTACTAACTTGAATTTAAATAAATTTTTTAAAAAAGAAACTCTTCTTACAATGGTTAAAGTATTAGATAGTTTGCTATTTTGCAGAAGCTTGATGGGAACTAAGGATGTATCATGATGAAAATATTTCCTTAGGGGTCACGCTTCAGAATGGTTCTTTCATGGGTATAACATTTTAAAAATTAAAATCTGAAGGGTTTATCAGGCTTCATTTAATCCAATGTATTTAAGAAATGCAATCTGACAGGGAGAGCAAGCATTTGAGAGTGTTTATCTAAACTAATGATAACAGTAGAAGAACCAAGTTTGTCAGTTTAAGAATAAAATTTCATATGGTAAGAAACACCAAGGATGTCTTTCTATATGGGCCTTAAAAATATTCCTTAAAAATATTTTTAGGAAAAGTAATTTAACTTGTAACAAAAGTGGAAACTTCTAATAAATTTGAGAATGAACACATTTCTCCATCAATAAGAATGTACTGGGAAGTGGCAGTTTCACATTGCCTACCTGATTTTATTCAGGATTTTATTCTCTGGAAAGCTTTTGTCTTCAAGCTCTGT
Source organism: Prionailurus viverrinus (assembly GCF_022837055.1). Lineage (NCBI taxonomy): Eukaryota > Metazoa > Chordata > Mammalia > Carnivora > Felidae > Prionailurus > Prionailurus viverrinus. Next base: position 185,569,085 of record NC_062561.1, on the reverse strand, counting down.
TCATGTTTCCTAATCCTGCAATAGAATAATAATAAATAAGCAACTTCAGTATCATCTAATCTGAGCCAAAATTTTATCAATGTTAGCAATGTTTGTTTACTATGGTTTGGAAAATTCTCTTCTGAATATACTGTCTTGACTATGGTAGTTGACAGAAAATAGGAACTGAAATCTATACTTTAAAGTATTAAAAATAAGGGCACCTGAGTGACTCGGTTGAGTGTTCAACCTCGGTTCAGGTCATGATCTCAAGGTTCATGAGTTCGAGACCCACTTCCAACTCTGTGGTATCATTGTGGAGCCCACTTCAGATTCCCTGTCCCTGTCCCTCTCTGCACTTCCCCCACTCACACACTCCTTCTCTCAAAAATAAACAAACATTGTAAAAAATCTTTAAAATATATATATTAAAAATAAATTAAACTCCTAAACATGACATCTAAGTTTGGAAGTTTTTTTCTGAGTCGAGTGACATTATAATTCTTAAATATACTTTAAAATTATGATAGAAACCAGGTTTTATGGAAGGTCACCTAACACACCAAAATTTTCTTTCTGGCTAGTGACATGATGAACTTTGGATTGTCTGTATAGAATTCTATTAAGGTTCTTTGGTATAGAAAATCATAGTTTACAGGGCCTGGTTGTTTTGTGATATAAATGAGCTGGATAAGTTTAGATTTCAGCCTTAAATTCTTTGGAAGATTGATATAGAGGCACTTGGTTTGACTGTAAGTTGATTCTTTGTTTCTGGTTAAATATTTAAGTCAAACTTGATGAGAAATTGAGGACTTTTATGACTAGGGAATTAATTTATTCAGATCCAACTGGGTAAGAGCTTCTCTCAGCTAGATCTTATGTTCATGATAATTCTTTTTGGAAATTCAGTTGCTAAAATAGAAAGTCATTTTTAAAGGTACAGCTGATAACCTATATAGAGAACTCAGAATGGGCTGTTTCCTTTAAGCATTGATGATTAAAGGATTGAATTCAAGGCTTTTAGTGTATTATATATACTAAGGACAGAGGGCAGTCTCTTAATCATGTATCTGAAGAAAAAAGTAAAGTCTTTATAAAAGATCTCAGGAGGAGGCTGACTGACATTTTATATTTGTGCATTGATTTTTCCTTCAGAAGAAATGAAATGAAATAACAGAAACATCTGGTAATTGGATAATGGAATGAAAAATATTTTGTTGAATGTGTATTTTTCCAAATACTTGATTATAGGCGTTTCTGAAGAATATTAATCATGTCTATCACGGATAAAACATACTAAACATGAAATGTTGACTCAAGACTTCTAGTAGAAAATATGTATGTGTGTATGTAATACATATAAATCCATATATGTATTCATATGTATATTCATAAACTTAAATTTGGAACTTCATGTAATTTTTTGTTTAGTCTTCACTAAAGCAATAAAGAATATAAAATCTGCACATTATAGTTATAAAATATTTCAAAGGAAGAGCACATTTTTGGAAAGGACTTACTCAACTGAATCATTCTTTTTGCAAATAATTGATACCTTTCCTAAGTATCACTAAAATGGATTAGCTTCTTCTACTGCACCTAATAATTATCTCCTGGAAAAATATAAGAAAATACTTATTCTCACCAGCACATATTCCTTTCTCCAAATGATTCAATTGGAATATAGCTAGGAAAATTAAATGTTCAAAATATCACAGCACTAAATTTCTCCCCTAAATATTGATTATTGGAGCTGTGGGCTAAATAAAATGTGCTGGACCCTAATCTTGTAACATTAATCCATTTTCATGATCTCCAGAAGGAGGAAGCTGTTTTCAGAGCCAGTGAACAAGATAGAGGATGTGTGTTAGCAGATTCTGGGTCTGCTGATTTAGTGATGCCCTCTCAGGGATCTCAGTGAGTTGTGGAGCCCTGGGGAGCTGTCTCAACCTTGGATGTGCCATTAAACCAGATGGCCATGCACGAATAGTACTTGGAGTAAGTACTTATTACTTAGTAATGCAAATGCAATCCTAGTAATAAGCTTCACTAAAAACATCCTTGGAATACATTTGAAATAACAAATGTATTTAGAAACACACCATTCCCTTTTGAAAAGAAGTGCAGGGAGGGTTTTGAGAGAAGAGGATAGGTGTTCCTGATCTAGACAGCAAATGAGGCAAAAAAAAATGCCGTAGTTAAACTGGTTTGTGTTTATTAACATGAGTAAATACTCTTGTTTTTCGACAAAATAGTTTGACACTTAAAAAAGAAACAAGAACGGCGCCTTGGTGGCTCAGCTGGTTAAGTGTCTGACTTTGGCTCAGGCCATGATCTCACGGTTTGTGAGTTTGAGCCCCGCATCCAGCTCTGTGCTGACAGCTTGGAGCCTGGAGCCTGCTTCAGATTCTGGGTCTTCTTCTCTCTCTGCCCCTCCCCCACTTGCAGTCTGCCTCTCTCTCTCTCTCTCTCTCTCTCTCTCTCTCTCTCTCTCAAAAATAAATAAAAATGTAAAAAAAATTAAAAAACCCAAGAATTTAATTCATTAAAATTATCATGCATAAGGAGTATACTTGTGATGAGCAGTGGGTGATTTATGGAAGTGTTGAATCACTATATTGTTTACCTGAAACTCATATTATACTGTATGTTAACTAACTGGAATTTAAATAAAAACTTAAACTATCCTGCAGGTAGAATGTGGGGCTTATTAAGAATCACAATATATTTTATGGAGATGGAACAGTATTTTCAAGACTAGATTATTTAAAAAAGGAATTGTGTACCCAACAGGAAAGGTCTGGAAATATGCACAAAAACCTGTTCATGTAGGTTATTTGAGGTAGAGGAAGGGAATTTGAAAAGGAAAAATACAGGGAAGGACAACACAAAATAGGAAAATGCACATGGTAAAATGTTAAATGAGATGGTAACAATATACATTATGTAATTCAATTTACAAAATTGCAAATATGGTATTAGATATAAATATTTACATTTAAAAGTTAGAAAGTTGACAAAAATAATTATTTGACCAGGCAATTTGATTGTTGATGATTTTTTACCTTTAATTTCTGTGCTTTCTAAATGTTGTTTTTGCAATAAAGTCACACCTAAAAATGTTAACGTGATCAAGAGAGTGAGAAGACAAGCCACATATGGAGACAAATTATTTGCCAAGGATTTTAGGATTTTCAGGGCAGTGAAACTACTATGTGTGATACTATAATGATGGATGCATGCCATTATACATTTGTCCAAAGCTGTAGAATGCACAACACCAAGAATGAAGCCTAATGTAGACAGAGGACTTTGGGAGATTACGGTGTGTCCATGCAGGTTCATCAGTTGTAATAAATGTCCCACTCTGGTAAGGGATGCCGATAATGGGAGAGGCTACGCACATGTAAAGGCAGAGTATACGGGAAATCACTGTACTTTCCTCTCAGTTTTGCTATAAACCCCAAACTGGTTTTTAAAAATTAAGGCTTTAAAAAATTAACATGACAATGACTTGCCTGGAATCACTTTGGTAAATGAATTATAACTAATTCCCTTCTTTATCTGGCAAGTTGTAGCAGCAGTCATCCCACAGAGCAACACATGTACAAAACTGCCTCCTAACTGTTCTCCTGTCTCCACCCTTGTCACTCTGCAGCCTAGTTTCTTACAGCAGGCAGACTGATCCCTTTCAAGCATGTGTCACAACATGTCACTCCTCTGTTCAAAACACTCTAATGACTTCTCACCTCAGAGTAAAATCCAGAGTTCTCCATAAGCTTCACACAATCTGCAGCCCGCCTCCACCCACAACCTCTTTTGGTTTCATTTACTATGGACTCATTCTACTGTGGCCACACTGAGCTCTTTGCTGCACCTTCCACACGTGGTGTTCCTGTCTCAGATCTTTGCATTTACTGTTCCCTGTGTCTAGATCACTCTTCTTTACTCCACCCCACCCATGGCTTCTTTGCTTATTTCATTCACGCTCATGTCGTGCCCTAATGGACACCTTTCCTGAATATCCTTCTTGCTCAATTATTTTTTAATCCCCTTACTGTTTCATTTTTCTTATCTTCCTTTATAGTACTTATCACTAAGCAAAATACTGTATGAGTTTTTGTTTATTATCTTTATTTTCCCACTAGACTCTAAGATTGCTCAGGGCCGGGGCTTTGGTACTTCTGTTGCTGCTATATTCCTAGAGACCAGCATAGTACCTGGACCTTAGCCACTTAGAAGCAGTAAGCATATCCTCCCCCTGCCACACCCCCACCAGATCTTCCTCAGCTTTAGGTGCGTACTTTTGCAAATAAACCTCAGGCTTTCCACTCAGCTTCTTGTCCTCCCTCTTGTCCTTGAATCAGCCTTTTTCACTGGACTCAAACCATTTAAGAAATGGATTTCTCTTCTTCCGTTTTCTTTGTTTTCTCCCTCCTGTCCTTCCTTCCCTCTTTTTTTTTTTAACTACAAAACATATCATTTGCTCTTATCCTCTTACTCTCTCACATGCCATTGACCTTAAAATGAGACTACTTGCCATTTCTGGCAGTACAAATACATACATTTTAATTTGTAAGATACTAAAATCCCCCTACTTTTATTGGGACACCAACTTAATAGAAATTAGTTTTATGTCATTACATATTTACAGACTCAAGGGATAAATTCTGCCAATTTATTACTGGGTGTTTCTGCCTCTCAGGAGCTAATTTTCTCTAAGGTTATTTGGAACAGATTGATAGCAGAGTGTCATGCTGCCTTTTGGCCTCCTCCCATGCCCCTCTCCCAATAAATATTAAATAAATGCATCTATAGATTTACTTATGCACAAACTACAATTTTACCAGGGGTGGATAATAAATTTACTCTCTGTCCATTGATTTTCTTTTACCTCTGTAGAGCAAGGGTAGGAGTATGATCTGTTTAGTTGAGAAAGGAAAATAAAAACATTTGGAAAAATGTTACTATTTAAAAAAATCTCTTGTAGGGAAGACAAGATGTAACTTTATAAATGACCCTGAGTAGCACCCTAATGATTTCTCTCTCTTGATACTATACAGCTTTCGCTTGACCGAACGCTGGAGGGGCAGGTGTATTGATGATAGATGAGGATTTTGCTGTGTTTACATTGGTCAAGTGAACACCACTTCTTTCAGGACTTTTTCAAGTTTACACCTGAAATGACTATTAAGAAAATTATTTAATGTAAATTATTTTTACTTTTGACTGATTTTATTTTCATTAAAGTTAATAGATATACATCGTGTGAAGCCAAATATCATGAGTTCCATTTCTGGTGGCTTTGATACCCAGACTAACATATACAATTGCTGGATAATCTCTAGCAATCATATTGAGGACCTGGTTAAAAAAAAAAAAGAAATATTATGCACAAATAAAACAAAAGCAAAAACTAAGAGATCTATATATCTTTGGTACATTAGAGATGTTTAGTAAACTGAGTGAAAAGCTCATATTTTTAATGAAACAGATGTTCTGCTATTTGAAGGGTAAGAGAAAATGAAATAGGCATAGATTACAACATTCTCTTAAATACTAATGTTAAAGTTATATAATCATTCCTTTCTCCTACATTTGCTTGATCTTGGCTTGGCTTGACCCTGGCTAAATTCATATTTTAAAAATCCCGCAGTCTTTATGTATACTTTAGGCAGACCTATTCAGGTACTGTGTCTGAAAAATAGTGTTTTTCTCTCCCAGAGATAAATGAAATCTTCTAATCTTTTTTCCATGGCATGTAACCCTTCCTTGAATATATCATTCTCAAATCCTTATTCTTTCTTGAACCAGAATAAAAGGCAGTCATTTCTTACTTTTTTCTGTGCTTCCCTGTACATTTATGACATAACAACTTCTTGAAAAGTTAAAACCTCTCCCCTCAGGAGAGTGCTACATTTCACACACACACACACATACACACACACACACACACACACACACACACACACACACAAAACAAAACAAACAAACAAACAAAAACAACAACTGGATTTTCTAGAGTAAGAAACAATTGCGTGATTAGCCAAAGAGTAGAGGCATGTTAAGTTCAATGGTACATTCTTTTTTTTTTTTTTTCAACGTTTATTTATTTTTGGGACAGAGAGAGACAGAGCATGAACAGGGGAGGGGCAGAGAGAGAGGGAGACACAGAATCGGAAACAGGCTCCAGGCTCTGAGCCATCCGCCCAGAGCCTGACGCGGGGCTGGAACTCACGGACCGCGAGATCGTGACCTGGCTGAAGTCGGACGCTTAACCGACTGCGCCACCCAGGCGCCCCAATGGTACATTCTTAATGGATGTCAGATCATAAGACTGGAGCATTTGAATCTAGTTATGGCAGGTTTCCTTTGCCTATTTTATGTAAATCCCATTCTCTTCAGTGAATTCTATGAGGTAAGGTATATATTTTCATAAGCTGAGGTGATATTTATGCTCTGCCTCCTTTAATGACATTGAGCTATCTAGAAGTTAGAGGTTTGCGCTCAGTTTCCAAACTGCCAAAAGCTATAGTCCCAGAAAGAAGCTAAATATAGTGGTAGAGATGATAACTTATCAGAGTGGCTGAAAATGTAGTATTCAAATCATTTCTCAATTACTATATACTTAAATGCAATCCTATATCAACCAAAATGATGACAAATCGTGGAGCTGTAATTTTATGTTCACTAATTTAGAACCATACATTTAAGCAAATTCATTTACAGTAACAGTTCTACTTAGAATAATCTGCCACAAAAGGACGATCAGCCAAATAATAATGTACACAGAGGTTACTCAACAGAGGCACAAGGTATTAGTTCATTACTTATACAAACAGTGAATTTGCAGAGATGGAAAAATGATTACTACTCAACAGAATTATTTTATTTCATTAGGTTAAGGTAGTATTAAACATAATTTCATAAGTAGTGATTTACCAGATGCTTTTAATGGAATAGCTGATTCATTGCTTATTTTGAGCACTGATTTTTATGTCATTTAAAGAGGAGTACATCTTTTGAAATAAGGCACATTGAAGAAATTTAAAAACATGTTTCATAATTATATAATTATTTTAATTAACTTTATTTTCATCTTGTCTGGCACATCTAAAAAATAATAGGTTACTATAAGAGGGATGTATAACCACAATGCAACTCAAAAATTAAAAATATGAAATGCAAATTAGTTGTCACATTGGGTTTTTATGTTTCCCAATTCCATTTGTTCTTTCTTTCCAAAGAAGTAACATTTGTTGTAGAAAATAGTTCTGTTAAGTCAGTTTATTGATACCAGGATTTAAAATTTTAAGAACTCTACCTTTTTTCTTGAAGAAAAAAAATATTTAAATAATTTGTTTAAGAATATGGGATTTCTAGGGGTGCCTGGTGTCTCAGTCGGTTAAGCGTCCAACTTCTGCTCAGGTCATGATCTCGCAGTCCATGGGTTTGTGCCCTGTGTCAGGCAGGCTCTGTGCTGACAGCTTGGAGCCTGGAGCCTGCTTCGGATTCTGTGTTTCCCTCTCTCTCTGCCCTTCCCCTGCTCATTCTCTCTCAAAAATAAATAAACGTTAAAAAAAATTTAAAGAATGTGGGATTTCTAGTATATTTATTTTAGATGAGTAGCCTAACCTTCCATGCAATGGATATGTTTTCCACATTCTTGTAGTTGATACAATACTATGAAAATAATATTGTTTAATATTAATTTTAACTATGAAAAGAAGATAGAAATGGGATATTTAAAAATAGGTCACTTTTTTTCTGTGTGTGGAGTGGATAACTGATTAAGGAGATTGACTGTAATTGAGCACTTTGTTTTTCTGACTTAAAGGATACATAAGAAGACACCTAGTGTTCTTGCTAAAAACTCTGAAATCTCTGTATTTTAGATTACATTCCAAACTAAAAAGTTACTAATTGGAATAGGAGAAACAATCCATGAATAAAGCTAGGGTGGAGATGGGAGTAGGGAAATCTGAAAAGGCGAAAAAGGATGAAAATGCGTGTGTAGATGTTAACATGTGGAGGAATATTGGATGGGGTTGGGGCTCTGACATACAGTTATGAAATTGCCTACTTCTTACTCTGATCTGTTCAAAGCTAAATAAGTCTCAGATCCTGGAGGTATAATGAAAGTTGTTAGTGTGTCCCAGGAGGAAGAGATGAAGTGTGATGGATGGTGTGTTAGGGGACCCCAAGACCACTCTTAGTCTCCATGTGTCCCTAGGAAGACTCACATACCTCAGAAGCTGAGATACAGCTGTGGTTTATTACAGTGAAAAGATACAGATTAAATTCAGGGAAGAGAAAGGACACACAGAGTGGAGTCCAGGAGAAAACAGCCACAACTTTTTGTTGTCCTCTCCCAGAGGAATGGCAGAGTTAGCGCTGAATTCTCTCAAGAACAAGGTATGACCAAATGTGCAGGGTGTTTTGCCAACCAGAAGGCTTGCTAGCACCTTGCAGGCCAGGGCTTTTACGGGAGGTCAGCCATGTAGACCATGTACACATGTATCACCTATGTGGCTGCCCTCAGCTATTTGGTCTCCGACCCCCAGAGGATAAATTTATACAGCATGGTCCAAAGCCTTGTGCATAGGAAAACAGGTGTTTACCATAAGGCACATTGTTGGCATATCTGGCATGACCCAAGTACTCAGGCATACCAGAAAACTCTTCCAGATGGGATATTCTAAAAAGTCAGAAGTTTTCTCCGAGGAGCTGGTCAAGGCCCAGTTCTTTTTTTGATCTGCAGGGTATGAGTAATGATGCCTCCTGAGATAATCCTTTACTGTGCAGATGGTGCTGTTCAGAGAGGATAACAAGTCATAATAGACCTTGCCAGCTTTACCAAATATACCAAACATCATACGACTGTTTTTCCTCTGGCAATAACCAGTAAGCCCAAAGGAAATAAAGAAAGCATATATATTGCTTCTGAATCATTGGGAGGGAAACACTCAAAACTTGAAGTTTCATCTGGTCTTTTTATTGTATTTTATATCTGCTAAAACAAGGAATATGTGAAAAGCTCATCACCCTAATGGCATTATGGAAAACATTTGTTTTTCTGATGCCTTTCACTTCTCCAATGGCAGTTCTGACATGTAAAAATGAATATCTCAGACTAGAAGAATAGTTATGAAAGGAAACCAATAGTCAGATCAGGAGGGCTTTAAACTGAAATGAGAAAGCGGGAATATGTAATACACAGAAGGAGCCTAAATAATTCTTCCTCTAAATATGTCTGGCTAATTCTTTTAGCTCCTTCAAGTCTTTGCTGATATCTCACTTTCTCAGTTATGTCCACCTTGACCACCTGGACAGGAGGCTGAATTCTACAAAATAGTTACTTTCATAAACTGTCAAAGACAGTTTCATGTTATTCAATCTAATATATGACTGCTACATACAACAAATTCTCTCAATTCCTGCTCCCCAGAATTCTCATTTCCCACTTACCCTATGCTCCTTTTAATAATTTTCCCATCCTATTTAACCTCCAACTAAGATACTATATAAGGAAAATTCATCATATTTACTATTTACTATCCATCTTCTGCTACAAAGATACATGAGCATAGAGATTTTTTTCTCCCTTAAACTTGCAGATGCATTCCAAGGGCTTACAAAAGCACCTGGCACAAATCACTAAATCATTATTTGTCAAACACAGGAATGAACAGATACTATAGCTTAGAAAGCAGTAAAGGAGGCATTCAGTCATCTATTCAACAGTGAGAAATACTTGGAAGCAATTCTTAGATATTCTGCACTTGAATGAGCTAATTGCTAACAGCAAAACTTCATAGTCAGATAAAGGTTTTAAATCCCATCTCTGCTGTTAACTTGTTCTATAAACTTAGGAATTTTTTTCCTGTAAATCAAATTGTTTGCTCACCTTTATATACATTACAACAATACTTACCTGTAGTGCTGTTGTATAAAACACAACTCTTTCCACTCTTTCTTACAGACTGGATGAGAAATATATTTTTACTAAAAAAGGAGACATTTTACAATTAAATATCAATAGGATAGATAGGAGTATAGAGACAGAAATAAAGGATATGTATTTGTTCAAAAATATCAAGGGGCGCCTGGGTGGCGCAGTCGGTTAAGCGTCCGACTTCAGCCAGGTCACGATCTCGCGGTCCGGGAGTTCGAGCCCCGCGTCGGGCTCTGGGCTGACGGCTCAGAGCCTGGAGCCTGCTTCCGATTCTGTGTCTCCCTCTCTCTCTGCCCCTCCCCCTTTCATGCTCTGTCTCTCTCTGTCTCAAAAATCAATAAACGTTAAAAAAAAAATTTAAAAAAAAAAAAAAATATCAAGCAATGAGCGCCAAGGGAGTATAAACAGAATATAGGAAGAAGTGGCGTATTGAACAATACAAAGGATCAAGGATAACTCAGCTTCTAAATGTTCCTTGTGAGTGGTAAAAATGTAATGAAGATAAATCTGTGTAAATTGTAGTGGCAGGAGATATAAAATAACAAAAATGAACTGTAAGATGGAAGTGACCTATTTAAGGGCAATTGTGGTGGTAAAAACTTTACGATCATATGACTTCAAAAGATCTAAGCCAATTTTAGGTGTCACCATGGCTTTCAAGTGGCCCATCACCTCTGCTCTGGTGAGATTTCTTTTTGTTTTCTATTGTTTTGCTGCACCACATCTCCCTTTTAGAGAAGCTCTTTGGGGAGTATCTTGGTGAGGATTAAGGCTCACTACTGGATGCAGCGAGGGAGTGGAGAAAATATGTAGGCTTGGGCAATTGCCCCAAGGAGAATTTTTGAAATTTGAACAAGAGGCCATGACTGTTCTTTTTGTTCTTCCTCATCTTCAAGGCCTGGCTGCCAGTCTGCCACTGATTCTAGCAATAGCTCTCAATATATATATATATATATATATATATATATATATATATATATATATATCCTTCTTTAAGATATATATATATATATCTATATATATATGTCGATATATAGATATATATATATCCTTCTTTAAGATCTATCTATCTATCTATCTATCTATATCCTTCTTTAAGATAGTCCATTTCTGTCACTTGTCACCAACAACATTGGCTTCCAGATGTGATTAGCTCTAGGTTAGGGTCTGGACTGAGAGGTTACCAGGAAATGGGACTTAAAGGGATAAAACCATGTGAACCAGTATGAATTAGAGCCTATTTGGCTGCTACTATTTAAGACCGACATTGCTTTCTAATTTAAGTTACTGATTACTCTTGACTTGAGTTTCTGTCAGTGTGGTTGAGTAAATGCTCACAAATTCTCCCATTATAAAATATGTAAATGAACTAGAACAACTACATAAAATATCACAATAGTCACTAAAATGTTGAGCCTGTGTGAATGTAAGGAAACTTCAGGGACCTGGACCCTAAATAAAGAGATAGCTCAAAAACACTGGAATAGACAGCTGCACTACTGTTGTGATTTGCCTGGAGGTGTTTTCCAATCTTGATAATCAAAAGGTTTGTCTTTTAATGGACATCTGGAGGTAGAAGAGAAAGCCTTATGAGAGAGTGGCAAGGGAATCCATGAGGAGATGGAAGTAACAAAGATGGAAATCTCAAATGGCTACAACCTAATGAAAGGGTGGAAAGGACAAGAAAAAAAACCTACCAAATTTCAAGGAGAGAGATAACTTAGCTGTTTTGTCCTGAGCTCTGGATGGTGAAAAAATGCCTCCCTAAAGACCTGTAGCCATAGATATGCCCTCAAGCTAGTGTGCAGTTAAAATTTATACTTCTATATAGCCCTGAAAATGTCTAAATGAGTAATTAATTTAAATAAGTCTCAGGTTGGTAGAACATGAGGATGCTTGGCAGAAGCAAAAACAAATTCCCTTTTGAAGGACACTCTGTCAACCCAGGCTGCACAGAATTCCCATGGATTAAGTTTAAGAGTCCAAACTTACAAAACACGCAAGGCAACAAGCCATCATAAGTAAGAGCACAGTGGGATCAGACTTCAGGATCTTCAGATAATTAAATTATACAATAAGGATGTAAAATGAACATTCTTAACATGTTAATATTTAAAGTATGATAAAGAACCACACCACTGTTTTTAAAATGAGCACAGACATATTTGAAGAAAATGAAGACTTGAAAGAAAGTAATATTTGAATAAAAATGTAATGGATAGGTTTAACACAAGATTAGATGAAGTTGAAGATATGTTTGGTAAACAGACAATCTGAAGAAATAACAGCGCAATATAAGACAGACAATACAGTGAAAAATATGAAAGTGAGGAACAGAGAGTGACAAGTACTAACGCACATAATAAGAATACAAAAATAATAGAGAATGAAGAAGGGACAATATTTGATAAGATAATGGCTGCTTATTTTCCCAGATTTGTTCAGTATCAAGCATACTCTGATTGAAAACCACAATAAGTCCCAAGTGGGCCAAAAATAAATAAATCACAGTAAACTTATTTGCTTCTCTGACTGTTCTAAAGATTTTTCATGATCTGCCTTCACCATATACCTAGCCAGTTATATTTCCCACTGCTAATAATACGCACACTGTGTTATGAAACTCTGCTTCTTATTTAATATAATTGTTAGTCTTTGCTGTAAATTTGTTTCTTCTTAGTATAAAATGCTTTTCTCTTCTAGTTGTCAAAATCCTATTTATTTATCAAATGCTTTTTCACAGATCCTTCATGATTATTCTAGTCACACTGATCTTTTTTTTTTCTGAATTTCCATTATACTTACATTAAGCAGCTCATTCATTCATTCCTGATATTTATTGAGAGTCTGCTATGTACTAGCTGGATACTGGGTACAACAATAAATTTGACAGAAACATTCCCTGTCTTTAGAAACATTCATATTCAGCCAAAATGATAGTAAAATAATTAGAATACAGTGATAAAGTATAAACAAAGCATGAAATGAACACATACTGGGATAGAGTAGGGAAAGTAATCAAATATATGGGTCAGTGTAGGTTTCCTAGGGGGAGTAACATTTCTGCTTATGTATAAAGATTAAGTAAAATTATGCAGGCTCAAATATGGGGTAGGGTGAAAAATGGTAAAAGAAAGATTTAGGCAATGGGACTAGCATGTTTTGTAGCTTAGAGGCTTAAAGACATATGAAGTTTTAGGGACTGAAGGAGTTTGATATGCTTATAGTATATAGCACAAGGAAGAAAAGAGTGAGAGAAATCTGGAGTAATGGGCTGGACAGTGTACATATCTAGATGGGCCATATAAGTATGTTAAGAAATTTGAAATTTGTCCTAAAAGCATTCAGAAGCATTGGGAAAGCATTGAGGGATATGTTAAATGGAGCTTTATTATTATATTTCTGCATCACAAAGGTCACTTCATTGCCATGGAGAAGACAGAGTTGAAGGAGGGGAGACCAGTTAAGTGCCTGCTATAGAGAAAAGCTAAGTCAGTGATGACTGACACTACCATGGTCACAGTGGGGATAGCAAGAACTGGACAAAGATGCCAGACATTTGAAATAGGTGATCACTTTTCTCTAATGGCTAGCTATACATTTGTTTTGTCTCTTCAGTTAAGCTATGAGCCATTTAAGGGCAGAGACCATGTCTTATTATTCTTTTCTATCTACCAAAATTTCTAAGTCATCACTAGCTGGGCCTCATAAACATTTGCTGACTGAATGAGTTTTTGGATGGAATTATTCAATCATTGAGAATTTGTAAAGATAGCTAGCTAAAGATCCAGAATGAGATTCTCCATAGCTCAATTTTCAGTGTGGTACTAAAAATGGCACTGTGATGCAGAGTTCTCAAACATTACCTCCTCACAGTGGCCAGAGTAGTGAGCTATAAACCTGGTGATGAAGAATGAACCAGTAGTTATAGCAGTAATCTTGGCTCTAGGGCAGGAAGTCAATGCCAGTGACAAACTGCCAATACATGACAATTTAAAATCCAATAAGTGAAGTTAACAAAGTTGCTTTATAGCTCAGTGGACTTATGGGTAGGGCTGGAAGCCATTTTCATCCTGTATCATCAGGCTGGATGTCTTATGGGCAATATAAATAGCAGTCTGGCAAGGAATCAGGATATATCTTTTGAAAATAAATGAAAAGGGTTTATGCAGGTTATGTCTGTATGTTCAATAGAGCAAAAATTAGAAATGCATAAAGCTGATCATCCCTTTGAAGGGAAACACAGCAGGGGCTGAATGAGGTTTTTTTGTTTGTTTGTTTTTTCAGGATGGGAAATCTATCTCCACATCCAAATAATTTTCCCTTCAATTTTGTGAAGTTGTAAACATAGTTTCTTCTGAAATCAACAACTGTATTATATCTTGACTTTCCTTTGGATAATTGCTCACCATGAAACTAAACATAATCTATACTTTATTGTGTGTAAAATTTTAAGTGGGATTTAAAACTTTTCTTGTGACAACTAATTGTGATTAAAAAAAAATAAATCCAGGCATGAGGACTTTCAACATTAAAAAGTGCCTTACCTAATATGATGTGTTCAATATTGAAAAGTGCCTTTTCTGGCATGATGTGCTTATAAAGTAAGCTAGTGCTAAAGAATTTTATAGATGGCAGATGACAAACTAAACAGTGACATATTTTTCTAAGAAAATTATCACAGTTGTATCTCATAAAAATATTTATTGAGTACATACAAATCTAATTTTTATATTAAATGTGCTATGTAATTCATGCTCACAACAAAATTATGTAAGAAGTGTAAGACTATTCAAGAGATGAAGAAACATCTCTTGTATTTTCCACTAAGTTTGGTGGCAGATAGTATAGTCTTCATTTTCTACCAATATAAAAAGAAAAATCCAAAGGATTTTTATCCAGCTCTTAGGTTTAGAGTTCAAAATTTAACCAGAAGATGTGAGATTAACACTTGTGTTCTCCTGAAATTATTCCCCATGAATAATGGGTTTGGTTGGCTGTCCCAGCTGCTACCTGATTCTACTTATGGGTCACGGTTTCATACTTCTTTGGATGATTCCCCTTCTTCACATGATCACAATCTCTCTCCGATTCTCAAAGTTTAGAATTCTTTACTTTCTAACACATCCACCTTTGCCTTAAGTCCTTTTTCCTTCTGTATTTTTGACTTTATCTTTGTATAGTTCCAGACTCTTTGCTATGCAAAGTTGCTGATCTTCATTCTTCAATTTGCCTCTCTTTAAACATTTCCTAATTCTATATTACACATATACATGTACATATATGTACATGTACACACACATGCACACACAATGGCAGCACTAATAGAGTCTTCCTCCTCCCAAGAAGGTAAGTGAGGAGAAGACCATTTGCATGAGCTAAGACAGAACACTCTCAATTTTGTACTAAATGATGCTACATTTGTAAAACTACCACTGAATCTTTTGTGATTTCTGGAATATGTGACGAAGTTTTGTGCAGATAATAATATTTTGTTTTCCTTTGTACTATTTCATATCTAGTCTATTTAATATTGCTAACAATTCCTGAATATAAATTTTGGGCATTCTTGGCTTACATCTTTAACATTAACATTTCCAAAAGAGAATGTGTGTCTGTTTATAGTGACTGTGTATCATATTGATTCCTCTTTTACTGTAAATTTGATCACAATGAATGTTAAATTTTACACAATACCATTTGAAGTTTTGGTGGAGATAACCATACACCTCTGAAATCTTAATATAAACATTTTTAATCTTGAACCATCTCAGCAACCCAAGGTGAATCCTGTCTGTAATTTTCCATAAATACTACTAGATTAACTTTACTGATGTTTCCCTCAGAGTTTCGGTCTTGATATTTTAAGTGAACTTTGCTTGTATTCCTCTCTTCCTTTCTTTTTTGAGTCCATTTTTATTATAGTTTGGCATCAGAGTTATGACTTTATAGAAAGACTTGCGGAGGAGGTTTTAAAACTATTAAAAATATATATATTTTTAATATTCTGGTACTTGTTCCTAAAGATTTGATACATGTTGAACCATCATAGACTCATCACCTTTGAGAGGTAGCTCTTTGACCACATTTTCAATTACTTCTTTGGTAAATGTATAGTCTTTTTCTACCTTCTGAGGTAAATTCAGAAATCTACATTTTCCTTTAAAATAATTAATTTCATCTAGGCTTCATGTATTGCAATTTAGCAGTTACATTTATGCAGCTAGCTGAAACTAATATCCACAATGCTTATTTGTTTTCCTTTCCCTGCTACCAACTTAACCTCTGTGAGTGTCTGTTTTTAACCTCACATCCAAGCATTGACATGGGGAACAAAGTCCAGGCATATTCCCCTGACTTATTGACTCATTCAAAATTCATCTCTTCAAGTAAGGGATTGTTTCTTTTGTCCTTCAGGGATGTGCTACATGAAATAGTAACTTATGCTTTAAAAAAATGATTTCATTTTTTCCCTATATTCTCCCTCAATTTTGTTCAAACTTTAATCTTTGTATTTTGTGGTTTAGGGTTGTTTTTTCCTAGTTTCACTGAAAAATGGGACTTCTTTTACTGCTTCTGTTGCTGTCTTTTTTACTTTGGCTTGAAAGTGGGAGTTGGAAAAGCAATGTGTCTCTCTGTTCAATCTAAGCAGAAATCCTCACTTTCTTATTTTCTTTATAGCACCATCATTACCTAGGGAAAAATTAAGTGTTATATTTGCATCCTCCCTAGCTTGTCCATTGTCAGGTTGTATTAAAATCAGTTAATAATCACTGAACAGTTTCTGTGTATAAGTTTTGTTAAGGTTGTGTGGGCATCAAGTTTAACACATCCTACCATCCCTTAACCTCCATAGTCTCTTATTCTCATCATGAAGAAGCTTTTCTTGTGGGATGATTTACATTGACACAAATAATGACATAAGGCAAAAAGTGAGAACTAAGCAAATGGATTTGCTAACAAAGTGCAGAAAGGTTGAGGAGAGGGGAATGGTAGTTTAAGAATGATCTCTTCTTTAGAAGATGGATCCAATTTCAATAGGTGGTAAGGCTACTCCCATTGGTGGAAAGAATTGGTACAAAGGCATAAAGATGGGGAAGAGGAGAGTACAAACTAGAGACTGGCTAGTCAACCAGACCCACTATAGGGAAGGGAGGAGGTAAGGATGGCATGGTGATTTAAAGAGTACTAATGGAAAATAATCTTGATATAGCCTACTTCTTCAAGAAACTGGGTGGTAGGTCTAAAGAAACAATCTTTACATTGAGTCTTTTGCCACATTTCACTTCATCAAATGAAGCCAACCCCTTCCTTTTCCTCTGCATGGTCAATACCAATACCATTAACAATAAAAATCATACTAGCATGCTTATTGAAGTCTCATTATTTGCCAGGAACTAAGCATATACTTTACCTTCAGTAACTTATTGGTTTCTTATCTGCAGTTTCCTAAAACAAGGCTATTCAGTAGGTATTTTCATGCTCATTTTAGAGTTGAGGCACAAACAGGTGAAGGAACCTGCAGACCATGTCAGTAGGTTAACTGTGGCATGGATCTGGATAGTCTGTCTATAAAGTATGTTTGTACTGACATGTATTGTTTACATGGTTCTAATTCTGCTTTAATTAAAAAAAACATGTTTTAAAATATTATTTTCTGATTCTAAATGCAACTCATAGTAATTTTGGAAAATTTAAGAAAGACAAAAATGCACACACACACACACACAAATCAGTAAAACCTTAGCCTAATTTTTTAAGGAAAAATTATTAAAAATTTCCCTTCTCTCCTCCAATTCAACTTTCCAGGGTTACCTATTGTCATAATAGTACATAAACAATCTTTTGCTTCAGCATGTATTTATGCACATGAATTCACCCAGCTTATTTATTGACTAAAAATATGTTGTTTATGTATTTCAAGTTAGTAGATTTATTTCACTATTTAAAAACGTTCTGAAGTATTTTGATTTTGGATCTACAATTCCTCTATTAATGGGCATTTTGTGTTTTCAAATTTTATTTTGTCTTTTGGTCACTGCTGCTATAATGAGCTTTCTTGTGAATATAGCTTAATTATCTATACCTAATCATTTATGCTATAATTTTATGTGAGATTTAGTAGTTATGATTTTATTATTGTGGATTTGCTGGTCTGTAGACTATACAGATTTATTATATTGATTATGATACCATATCAGACTACAGAACAGTAGTACCAATTTATCATCTACCAAATGAATAATAGAGTGTACATTTCCTTATTCTATCACCAACACTAGGTGTTTTAATCATTTTTTAAAGTTTTTTAATCTCATGGAGTAGGCAGAAAAACCTGTATCATATTTTTAAGAGGTTAGTATTTTTATGTGTTCACTGGTTGTTTATAATTTTTATCTGAGGAATTATTGTTTATATACTTTGTCCATTTACTCCCTTGGGATAATCAAACTTTTAAGAAGTTGATTTACAGGATCTCTTTGTATTTTATAAATGTTAACTTTTTTTTTTTTGCATATGACAAGAATATGTCCCCTATCTACTTATTTTTTTAATTTATTTATGGTAATTTTAATGGATAATTAGTAGATTGTTAAAATTCAACAGCCAATAATTCTTTTATGGCTTCTGAGTTTTGTATCATTCTCCTCTATTCAACTAGTGCATTTTTTATATCTAGAACTTTAATCCATTTAGCATGAATGTTTAGATGTGTGTGGTATAAAATAAACATCGAACTCTTTTGTCTTCTAAAGATCACTCAGTAGTTCACAAACCATTTATTGACTTAGCCATATTTTCCCTCTGATTTGAAATCCCATCTTCTTCATACATTTATTTGACTCTGCTCTGACTTATTTCACTGTTCATATTCCTATGCCATTAGCACACTTTCAATATAGTAGGGTTTTTTTATAGTATTTTGATATCTATTAGGTTTTTTATATTTCTTGATCCTTTTTTCTCAAAGTTTTCTTCTGCTTTATAGTATCTTTAGATTAAATTTTGTTTTGTATTTTCTTTCAACTTCTTTCACCTGTACGGTAATTCTTTAGGTCACATCTGGGCTTCCTTCTGTCTCTATTCTGTCTATGTGGGATTTCATCTACTAAATTTAGGAGAAAAATCCTCTGAAAAACTCCCAAGCTGAAATCTTCTCTTGACATTAATAAATGTCAAATATTTTCATATAACCCTGTCTCATCTTATCTGCCTTCTTGATGTTTCCAACTTGAAGCCCCATTGGGATGTCAAAGTCAGTGTATTTGAAGTCAAACCCAAATTTCCTTCTCGCTTCCAGGAACCTCTGCACAGTAATATCCTGTTATAATAATGTAGGTATGAAATTTGTGGATCCAGGTGTTTGATTTTTAAATATCACTATTATTAGAATGATGATAAATAACTGTTCACTCTGCCAGGTACTGAGTTAAATATTTTACATAATTCTCTTCTTAATCCTTGACTCTTCCCTGTAGATTTTATAGTATTATCCTCATTTTATAAACCTCTTACCCGAGAAAGAGAAAAGTTAAAAAAATTTCCTGCCCAAACTATTCCTAGTAAGTGGCAGAGCTAGGCATTTACGGTAGATCTATTTGGCTCCCCAACACTTACCTGCTATGCAAACCTGCCTCATATCAGTTATGCTGGTCAGGTTTAGAGGCTCTTTATGAGTGACAGGATTGGATACAGTTGTAGGGTGGCGGTTTATTATATAAGAATCACCTAGTAGGCTTTGAAAAACTACCCACCCTTCTCAGCTTTGTAAGATTCACAAATAAATATGTCTTATCAGAAAATTTTCTAAAATATCTGCCATATTTATAGTGTTCAAAAGATAAGTTTAGTTCTTAACAATTAAATACTAAGTAAATGGCATTCCCTTATTTAACTTAGAGTAAGTAACTACAGCTAACTTCAATCACCACATTTTCTTTTCCTCACTGTAATGGCATGCCTACGTCAAGTTTTAATATATATAAGATACACATCAAGGACGTAATGTATTAGACAAGTACAAGTCTTCAATTTCTTAACTTTTAAGATACATAATTGCTCCTCTATGAAGACTTAAATGGGGATTGTCACTTTTGTAATTAATTCTTTTTGTTTCATCCTTCTTACTAATTGAAAATAGGCTTTCAATATAGAATGCTTTGAAATTGGATGAAGAGACAGAATTGGAATGAACTTAATTAACTACAAACTGTCCAAATCAATCAGGGTTTGACAGTGCCTCGGTAACACACAGAGTTCATAATTTACTTGAGATCTGCTGTAATGCATATGCCATAAATTGCACTGCCTTGCTCACTGTGCACAAAATTTAGTGCCAGACTATGAAGTTACACTGACAGAAATTTGTTTCTACAACACAGACTATTTTTGGAGGGTATACTTTACATTTTCATTTAGGCAGCTAATAAACTTTTGAAAATAAGTGCTTTGCTATTTTGCTCTGGTAGAATTTAATATAAGAATTCAAAAAAATGCTTAAATGGTTTCCAAGCATGTAAACACTAAAAGGAGAATGGCTAGGTCTGTGTTTTTTGTTTTTTGTTTTTTGTTTTTTTTCTTTACAGAGTCACAGTGAGTCAGTCTTGGGATATTTTAGGTATTATCGGTTTTAAAGAAAAATTTGTCTATACAATTCTATTATCCCCTTCTAGATGTTCAAAAAAAAAGAGAATATTTACTGATAATAAAACTGATTAATTATACTTGGTAGTGTTTTATGAACTAGCTCATATTTCTGGTTTTTAATAAAAAATATAATTATCCTTTGCTGAAGAGGAGAATAGTTGATAAAGATTATGACATATACTCTGCTAGACTACATTGCACAATTATTTTGGCCAAAGGTATCTGTAATTTATACCAACTAGTCATTCTTCATGTGCAGATATCCATAGTATATATTCAGTTTTCTGTATTCTTCAACTATTTAATGAATATAAAGTGTCACCATATTATCATCAACTTATTTCAATTCTTGGATATATAAAATGTTTAGAGGAGGAGAAGGGGAGTAATATTTATTGTATTCTTCCAATATACAGTCCTAAAAATGCTACAAGATTATTATTGTTTTTGATCCCTATGTGAGAAACATTGCAAGTATCTGATGAGCTATGGGAAAAATTCAAGAAGAAGCAAATCAATCATGTTATATAAATACCTGGCTCCTATCAATACATGGATAATTTCTGATTTCTCGAAGAAATAATAGTTGGTTAATATAGTCCTTATTGGCCATGAGATGATCCAAGAAATCTTATGTGGCTACACCATATCTCAGAACAAATGATCCTCAAGTAGGTGCAACAAACAGATGTGGTACCATCGTTGAACTTCTTTTCAGCCACAGGAATATCTAGGCAGTTATGGGTAGGAACAAGTGGTATTTTTGAGAGGGCAGGGATCAACTTAGAAAAACTATTAGAAAGGACAGCAGATGGGGTGCCTGGGTGACTCAGTCAGTTGAGTGTCTGACTTCGGTTCAGGCCATGATCCCTCCTTTTGTGGGTTTGAGCCCTGCATGGAGCTGTGTGCTGACAACTCAGAGCCTGAAGCCTGCTCGGATTCTGTGTCTCCCTCTCTCTGCCCCTCCCCAACTCGCACTTTGTCTTTCTCTCTCTTTCAAAAATAGCTAAACATTAAAAGAAAAGAAAGGGGGCGCCTGGGTGGCGCAGTCGGTTAAGCGACCGACATCAGCCAGGTCACGATCTCGCAGTCCGTGAGTTCGAGCCCCGCGTCAGGCTCTGGGCTGATGGCTCGGAGCCTGGAGCCTGTTTCCGATTCTGTGTCTCCCTCTCTCTCGGCCCCTCCCCCGTTCATGCTCTGTCTCTCTCTGTCCCAAAAATAAATAAAAAAAAAAAAAGTTGAAAAAAAAAATTTAAAAAAAAATAAAAGAAAAGAAAGAACAGCAGAGCAGAAAAAACACATCATTATGGGGGGAACAAACCACAAAAAAACTATCAAACCTTTTGAAACTAAAGAAAAAATTCTTATTGTGATCAAGTTACCATTTCTTCATAAATACATAAATTTTTTTTTTAGAATACATAAATCTTTCTTCTGACTGAAGGTAAGATTTATTAATGATCAAAAGATAAAACACACCAATATATGTTTGTTTATATATATATGCATATATATGTATATATATTATGTATATATATATACGTATACGTATATATATACGTATATATACTTTTTTCATCAATGGGGGGCATTGATCAACTCGATTTTCCTGTTAAGTGGAATAGAAAATCAGGGCTGATGGCTAGAAAAACACATTATAATATTATTTTCCCCCTTTTATAATCTCTTGAAGAAAAATTATAATACTAAGCACTACTTGAACCAAAGTAAGTCTTGGGATATAAATTGGACTTCATAAAGAGTGAAGTAATGGACATACATCTGTGATTTCAGGGTCTAAGATATGAGATGCTACTGATTTGGAGGAGGAATACACAACAAAAAGTAAGAAAAATGTTTCCACGCAAAGTGAAATTTATAAAGAATACAAGGGTAAACTACAAGCCAAATGAAAAATGGAGTGGACCACTGAAAAAAAGATAAACTAACAAATTAATAATGAATAATCATTATAAAAAATTTACCTTCTTTCTGAACTTAGAATGTGCCATCAATTAAAGCAGCAAATCTAAACCTCCAAGGTATTATTCAAGGACTGACCACATGGCCCTGAGATGCATTCTTCTCTAGCCTCTCTTATTAACAGTCCCTTAAAGGTCCTATTGCTTTAGTTATACTTGACTCCTTGCTTTTTCCAGCCTGTCTCACTTTACCTTATTGGTCCCTTTGTTGATGCCAGTCTCAATATGTAGAGTTTACTTCTACCCCAATAGCCAGTTAAAATAGCCAGGGTAGGGGCTCCTGGGTGGCTCAGTCGGTTGAGCGTCTGACTTCGGCTCAGGTCATGATCTCACGGTTAGTGAGTTCGAGCCCCGCGTTAGGCTCTGTGCTGACAGCTCAGAGCCTGGAGCCTGCTTCTGATTCTGTGTCTCCCTCTCTCTCTGCCCCTCCCCCACTCATGCTCTGTCTCTCTCTGTCTCAGAAATAAGTAAACATAAAATAAAATAAAAAAATAAAAAAAATAAAATAGCCAGGGTAAAATCCTAATCACCCTTCAAGAGCCAGCATAATTTTCTATTATTTTCTGTGCTCTGTATAGCACTTGTTGCAACTTTATTGTATCACTTTATGATTCTCCTATTTCAAGGTATAAGATTATCACTCTCTCTAACTGTAAGCTCTTTATTTTTTCAGCTCTATTGAAATATGATTGACAAAAAAATTGTAACTTATTTAAAGTGTACATGATGATTTGCCATATGTATACAGTGGCTTAAGTAACACAATTAATCCATCACCTCACATATTAACTTTTTTCTTCTTTTTTTGGGTGACAATGTTTAAATTTTACCGTCTTGGCAAATTTTCAATTATACAGTGCAGTGTTATCAACTGTGACCATTGTGTTATACATTAGATCCTCACACCATATTCATCTTACCACTAAAAGTTGGTACTCCTTACCAGTCTTCTGGCAACCAATTTTCTGCTCTCTTTTTCTATGAGTTCAACTATGTGTGTGTGTGTATATATATATATATATATATATATTTTTTTTTTTTTTTTTTTTCCTTAACAGTCTATGCATAAGGGATACCATGCAGCATTTGTCTTCCTCTGTCTGGCTTATTTCACTTAGCACAAAACTCTCTAGGTTCACTCATGTTGTCACAAATGACAGGGTTTCCTTTGTTATTAAGGCTGATAATTTTACACTGTGTATATATATGTGTGTGTGTGTGTGTGTGTGTGTGTGTGTGTGTGTGTGTGTGTATTCATCTCTCTACAGATAGTTTGTTTCCATGTCTTGGCTATTATTAATAATCCTATAATAAACACGGACTACAGATACCTCTTTGAGATCATGATTTTGTTTCCTCTGGGTAGATACCCAGAAGTGGAACTGTGGGATCAATAGTAGTTCTATTTTTAATTTTTTGAGGAATCTCCATACTTTTTTCCATCCTGGCTCTAAACGTTTACATTCCCACCAACAGTGTAAAAGGATTCCCTTTTCCCCATATCCTTGCCAGCATTTGTTATCTCTTGTCTTTTTGATAGTAAATAGGTATGAGGTGATATGTCATTGTGGTTTTGATATGCATTTCTCTGATAGTTATTGATGGTGAGCACTTTTTCATGTACCTCATGACCGTTTGTTTGTATTCTTTGGAAAAATGTCTATTCATATCTTTTGCCGATTTTCTAACTGGGCTATTTGGGTGGTTTTGTTTTGTTTTGTTCTGTTTGCTATTAAGTTGTATGAGCTCCTTGTTTATTTTTACTGTTAACCATTTTCAGAGATGTAGTTTGCAAATATTTTCTCCCAATTCCATAGGTTTCTTTTCATTTTATTGATGGTTTACTTTGTTGTGAAGAAGCATTTTAGTTTGATGTGGTTCCACTTACTTATTTTTGCTTGTGTTGCCTCTGCTTTGGTGTTAAATCCAAAAAATCATTGCAAAGACTGATGTCAAGGAGCTCACCTCCTCTATTTTCTTCTAGGAGTTTTATAATTTTAGGTCTTATGTTCAAGTCTTTAATCTATTTTGAGTTGATTTTTGTTATACGGGTTCAGTGTTATTCTGTTGCATGTTGTTGTCCAGTTTTCCCAGCACCATGTATGGAAGAAACTATCTTTCCCTGTTGTATATTCTTGGTTCCTTTGTTGTAAATTAATTGACTTATATACACGGTCTTATTTATGAACTTTCCATTCTGTTCCATTGACTTATGTCTGTTTTTGTGACAGTACTGTTTTTATTACTATAACTTTATAATATTGTGTGAAATCAGAATAATGCGTCCAGCTGTGTTCTTTCTCAAGATTGCTCTAGCTATTTGGGATCTTTTGTGGTTCCATGTGCATTTTTAGGATTGTTGTATTTTTGTGAAAATATGCCATTGGATAGGGAATGCATTGAATCTGTAGATAATTTGGTAGATCGCTTCAGGTAGTGGACATTTTAACAACATTGATTCTTCCAAATCCATAGCTTGGAACATCTTTCCATTTATTTGTGTCTTCAATTTCTTTCATCAGTGTCTTACAGTTTTCAGTGTAGAGATCTTTCACCTACTTGGTTAAATTTATTCACAAGTATTTTATTCTTTTTAGTGCTATTTAAAAATGACACTGCTTTCTTAATTTCTCTCTCTGATAGTTTCCTGATATATAAAAACACAATTGATGTTGTATATTGATTTTATATCCTACAACATTACTGAAATAATCTATTTCATTCTAACAATTTTTGGTAGTGTGAGCTCTTTAATTACATTTTTGTCACTTATTAATTCTATTGTGTCTCAAAGGTTTGTGTAAGGAGTCAGCAAAACTACAGCTCCCTGCCCAAGTTTGGCCTGCTACCTGTTTTTATAAATAAAGTTTTACTGTAACACAGCATAATAATTATTATATATTACTTTGATCTGCTTTTATGGTACAATAGCACTGTTGAGTAGCTGTGAAATACATCATATGTCTTGAAAACCAAAAAGAATTAGCAAAAAAGTTTGCTGACCCCTGGTATATGCACATAATAGGTGTCCAATAAATGTCTGATGAAATTTGTGCATGGATACTCTTCAGCTGATTCCACACAAAGGTACAGCCCTAAATTGAGATTTTTTTTTTATTTTGAAAGCTGTTTTCTTTTTTTTTTTTTCCTTTTTTTTCTCTGAAATTTATTGACAAATTGGTTTCCATACAACACCCAGTGCTCATCCCAAAAGGTGCCCTCCTCAATACCCATCACCCGCCCTCTCCTCCCTCCCACCCCCCATCAACCCTCAGTTTGTTCTCAGTTTTTAACAGTCTCTTATGCTTTGGCTCTCTCCCATTCTAACCTCTTTTTTTTTTTCCTTCCCCTCCCCCATGGGTTCCTGTTAAGTTTCTCAGGATCCACATAAGAGTGAAACCATATGGTATCTGTCTTTCTCTGTATGGCTTATTTCACTTAGCATCACACTCTCCAGTTCCATCCACATTGCTACAAAGGGCCATATTTCATTTTTTCTCATTGCCACGTAATATTCCATTGTGTATATAAACCACAATTTCTTTATCCATTCATCAGTTGATGGACATTTAGGCTCTTTCCATAATTTGGCTATTGTTGAGAGTGCTGCTATGAACATTGGGGTACAAGTGGCCCTATGCATCAGTACTCCTGTATCCCTTGGATAAATTCCTAGCAGTGCTATTGCTGGGTCATAGGGTAGGTCTATTTTTAATTTTCTGAGGAACCTCCACACTGCTTTCCAGAGCGGCTGCACCAATTTGCATTCCCACCAACAGTGCAAGAGGGTTCCCGTTTCTCCACATCCTCTCCAGCATCTATAGTCTCCTGATTTGTTCATTTTGGCCACTCTGACTGGCGTGAGGTGATACCTGAGTGTGGTTTTGATTGGTATTTCCCTGATAAGGAGTGACGCTGAACATCTTTTCATGTGCCTGTTGGCCATCCGGATGTCTTCTTTAGAGAAGTGTCTATTCATGTTTTCTGCCCATTTCTTCACTGGGTTATTTGTTTTTTGGGTGTGGAGTTTGGTGAGCTCTTTATAGATTTTGGAGACTAGCCCTTTGTCCGATATGTCATTTGCGAATATCTTTTCCCATTCCGTTGGTTGCCTTTTAGTTTTGTTGGTTGTTTCCTTTGCTGTGCAGAAGCTTTTGATCTTCATAAGGTCCCAGTAATTCACTTTTGCTTTTAATTCCCTTGCCTTTGGGGATGTGTCGAGTAAGAGATTGCCATGGCTGAGGTCAGAGAGGTCTTTTCCTGCTTTCTCCTCTAGGGTTTTGATGATTCCTGTCTCACATTTAGGTCCTTTATCCATTTTGAGTTTATTTTTGTGAATGGTGTGAGAAAGTGGTCTAGTTTCAATCTTCTGCATGTTGCTGTCCAGTTCTCCCAGCACCATTTGTTAAAGAGGCTGTCTTTTTTCCATTGGATGTTCTTTCCTGCTTTGTCAAAGATGAGTTGGCCATACGTTTGTGGGTCTAGTTCTGGGGTTTCTATTCTATTCCATTGGTCTATGTGTCTGTTTTGGTGCCAATACCATGCTGTCTTGATGATGATAGCTTTGTAGTAGAGGCTAAAGTCTGGGATTGTGATGCCTCCTGCTTTGGTCTTCTTCTTCAAAATTCCTTTGGCTATTCGGGGCCTTTTGTGTTTCCATATGAATTTTAGGATTGCTTGTTCTAGTTTCGAGAAGAATGCTGGTGCAATTTTGATTGGGATTGCATTGAATGTGTAGATAGCTTTGGGTAGTATTGACATTTTGACAATATTTATTTTTCCAATCCATGAGCAGGGAATGTCTTTCCATTTCTTTAAATCTTCTTCAATTTCCTTCAGAAGCTTTCTATAGTTTTCAGCATACAGATCCTTTACATCTTTGGTTAGATTTATTCCTAGGTATTTTATGCTTCTTGGTGCAATTGTGAATGGGATCAGTTTCTTTATTTGTCTTTCTGTTGCTTCATTGTTAGTGTATAAGAATGCAACTGATTTCTGTACATTGATTTTGTATCCTGCAACTTTGCTGAATTCCTGTATCAGTTCTAGCAGACTTTTGGTGGAGTCTATCGGATTTTCCATGTATAATATCATGTCGTCTGCAAAAAGCGAAAGCTTGACTTCATCTTTGCCAATTTTGATGCCTTTGATTTCCTTTTGTTGTCTGATTGCTGATGCTAGAACTTCCAGCACTATGTTAAACAGCAGCGGTGAGAGTGGGCATCCTTGTCGTGTTCCTGATCTCAGGGAAAAAGCTTTCATTTTTCCCCGTTGAGGATGATGTTAGCTGTGGGCTTTTCATAAATGGCTTTTATGATCTTTAAGTATGTTCCTTCTATCCCGACTTTTTCAAGGGTTTTTATTAAGAAAGGGTGCTGGATTTTGTCGAAGGCCTTTTCTGCATCGATTGACAGGATCATATGGTTCTTCTCTCTTTTTTTGGTAATGTGATGTATCACGTTGATTGATTTGCGAATGTTGAACCAGCCCTGCATCCCGGGAATGAATCCCACTTGATCATGGTGAATAATTCTTTTTATATGCCGTTGAATTCGATTTGCTAGTATCTTATTGAGAATTTTTGCATCCATATTCATCAGGGATATTGGCCTGTAGTTCTCTTTTTTTACTGGGTCTCTGTCTGGTTTAGGAATCAAAGTCATACTGGCTTCATAGAATGAGTCTGGAAGTTTTCCTTCCCTTTCTATTTCTTGGAATAGCTTGAGAAGGATAGGGATTATCTCTGCTTTAAACGTCTGGTAGAACTCCCCTGGGAAGCCATCTGGTCCTGGACTCTTATTTGTTGGGAGATTTTTGATAACCGATTCAATTTCTTCGCTGGTTATGGGTCTGTTCAAGCTTTCTATTTCCTCCTGATTGAGTTTTGGAAGAGTGTGGGTGTTCAGGAATTTGTCCATTTCTTCCAGGTTGTCCAATTTGTTGGCATATAAGTTTTCATAGTATTCCCTGATAATTGTTTGTATCTCTGAGGGATTGGTTGTAATAATTCCATTTTCATTCATGATTTTATCTATTTGGGTCATCTCCCTTTTCTTTTTGAGAAGCCTGGCTAGAGGTTTGTCAATTTTGTTTATTTTTTCAAAAAACCAACTCTTGGTTTCGTTGATCTGCTCTACAGTTTTTTTAGTTTCTATATTGTTTATTTCTGCTCTGATCTTTATTATTTCTCTTCTTCTGCTGGGCTTAGGCTGCCTTTGCTGTTCTGCTTCTAGTTCCTTTAGGTGTGCTGTTAGATTTTGTATTTGGGATTTTTCTTGTTTCTTGAGATAGGCCTGGATTGCAATGTATTTTCCTCTCAGGACTGCCTTTGCTGCGTCCCAAAGCGTTTGGATTGTTGTATTTTCATTTTCGTTTGTTTCCATATATTTTTTAATTTCTTCTCTAATTGCCTGGTTGACCCACTCATTCGTTAGTAGGGTGTTCTTTAACCTCCATGCTTTTGGAGGTTTTCCAGACTTTTTTCTGTGGTTGATTTCAAGCTTCATAGCATTGTGGTCTGAAAGTATGCATGGTATGATTTCAATTCTTGTAAACTTATGAAGGGCTGTTTTGTGACCCAGTATATGATCTATCTTGGAGAATGTTCCATGTGCACTCGAGAAGAAAGTATATTCTGTTGCTTTGGGATGCAGAGTTCTACATATATCTGTCAAGTCCATCTGATCCAATGTCTCATTCAGGGCCCTTGTTTCTTTATTGACCGTGTGTCTAGATGATCTATCCATTTCTGTAAGTGGTGTATTAAAGTCCCCTGCAATTACCACATTCTTATCAATAAGGTTGCTTATGTTTATGAGTAATTGTTTTATATATTTGGGGGCTCCGGTATTCGGTGCATAGACATTGATAATTGTTAGCTCTTCCTGATGGATAGACCCTGTAACTATTATATAATGTCCTTCTTCATCTCTTGTTACAGCCTTTAATTTAAAGTCTAGTTTGTCTGATAGAAGTATGGCTACTCCAGCTTTCTTTTGGCTTCCAGTCGCATGATAAATAGTTCTCCATCCCCTCACTCTCAATCTAAAGGTGTCCTCAGGTCTAAAATGAGTCTCTTGTAGACAGCAAATAGATGGGTCTTGTTTTTTTATCCATTCTGATACCCTATGTCTTTTGGTTGGCGCATTTAATCCATTTACATTCAGTGTTATTATAGAAAGATACGGGTTTAGAGTCATTGTGATGTCTGTATGTTTTATGCTTATAGTGATGTCTCTGGGACTTTGTCTCACAGGGTCCCCCTTAGGATCTCTTGTAGGGCTGGTTTAGTGGTGACAAATTCCTTCAGTTTTTGTTTGTTTGGGAAGACCTTTATCTCTCCTTCTATTCTAAATGACAGACTTGCTGGATAAAGGATTCTTGGCTGCATATTTTTTCTGTCTAGCACCCTGAAAATCTCTTGCCAATTCTTTCTGGCCTGCCAAGTTTCAAAAGAGACATCAGTCACGAGTCTTATAGGTCTCCCTTTATATGTGAGGGCACGTTTACCCCTTGCTGCTTTCAGAATTTTCTCTTTATTCTTGTATTTTGCCAGTTTCACTATGATATGTCATGCAGAAGATCGATTCAAGTTACGTCTGAAGGGAGTTCTCTGTGCCTCTTGGATTTCAATGCCTTTTTCCTTCCCCAGTTCAGGGAAGTTCTCAGCTATGATTTCTTCAAGTACCCCTTCAGCACCTTTCCCTCTCTCTTCCTCCTCTGGGATACCAATTATGCATATATTATTTCTTTTTAGTGTATCACTTAGTTCTCTAATTTTCCCCTCATACTCCTGGATTTTTTTATCTCTCTTTTTCTCAGCTTCCTCTTTTTCCATAACTTTATCTTCTAGTTCACCTATTCTCTCCTCTGCCTCTTCAAGCCGAGCTGTGGTGGTTTCCATTTTGTTATGCATTTCGTTTAAAGCGTTTTTCAGCTCCTCGTGACTGTTCCTTAGTCCCTTGATCTCTTTAGCAAGAGATTCTCTGCTCTCCTGTATACTGTTTTCAAGCCCAGCGATTAATTTTATGACTATTATTCTAAATTCACTTTCTGTTATATTATTTAAATCCTTTTTGATCAGCTCATTAGCTGTTGTTATTTCCTGGAGATTCTTCTGAGGGGAGTTCTTCGGCTTGGTCATTTTGGATAGTCCCTGGCGTGGTGAGGACCTGCAGGGCACTTCCCCTGTGCTGTGGTGTATAACTGGAGTTGGTGGGCGGGGCCGCAGTCAGACCTGATGTCTGCCCCCAGCCCACCGCTGGGGCCACAGTCAGACTGGTGTGTGCCTTCTCTTCCCCTCTCCTAGGGGTTGGATTCACTGTGGGGTGGTGTGGCTCGTCTGGGCTACTTGCACCCTGCCAGGCTTGTGATGCTGGGGATCTGGCGTATTAGCTGGGGTGGGTAGGCAAGGTGCACGGGGGCAGGAGGGGCAGGCTTAGATCGCTTCTCCTTAGGTGATCCACTTCAGGAGGGGCCCTGTGGCAGCGGGAGGGAGTCGGATCCGCTGCCGGAGGTTTGGCTCCGCCGAAGCGCAGAGTTGGGTGTTTGCGCGGAGCGAGCAAGTTCCCTGGCAGGAACCGGTTCCCTTTGGGATTTCGGCTGGGGGATGGGCGGGGGAGATGGCGCTGGCGAGCGCCTTTGTTCCCCACCAAACTGAGCTCTGTTGTCTGGGGGCTCAGCAGCTCTCCTTCCCTTTGTCCTCCAGCCTTCCCGCTTTCCGAGCAGAGCTGTTAACTTATGACCTCCCAGACGTTAAGTCGCGCTTGCTGTCGGAACACAGTCCCCCCGGCCCCTCCACTTTTGCAAGCCAGACTCGGGGGCTTTGCTTGGCCGGCGAGCCGCCCCTCCGCCCCGGCTCCCTCCCGCCAGTCCGTGGAGCGCGCACCGCCTCGCCGCCCTTCCTACCCTCTTCCGTGGGCCTCTTGTCTGCGTTTGGCTCCGGCGACTCTGTTCTGCTAATCCTCTGGCGGTTTTCTGGGTTATTTAGGCAGGTGTAGATGGAATCTAAGTGATCAGCAGGACGTGCGGTGAGCCCAGCGTCCTCCTAAGCCGCCATCTTGCCGCAACCCTAAATTGAGATTTTAAATGACCCAATTATTTTATCATTCCAGTGCCAAGCCCTGTTGGACTCACGTCTGAGTCTGTTTGCATATTTTATTTGATTTTGCATAGGCTGTCTGTGTCTGAGTAGTGGAGATGAAGTGGCAGTAAAATAGAGGTCAGAATCATTTCCACCATGCCAGTTTATATTGGCATGAAGTCACCTCTTCCTTCAAAAGCAAATGTTTTTGGGAGAAAAATTTTATATACCATTTTATACAGATGCATCAAAAGTGTTTTTTTACTCATTGCTGTCACAACAACCAAAAATATGCTGTGAAAAAAATGCTTGTCCTGACAGGAAATATTTCCAGAATGAAACTCTTGGTTATGATCAGTTTGGATACAGAAAACAATTTGTGCCTGATACAGGCCTTAAAGTTTCTCAGAAATGCTTCCAATCCAGCTTTCAATGAAGAGACCATGTCTTCTTTGAAAGAGATGAAAAAACTATTCATGTAATACTTAAGCTACCAAGAACTGGCAAGAGTTTATATCTTGAAACTTTCCTTTTCAAGTGTAAACTTAAAGATGTGTTTAAGGAAAATCCCTAGTTCCTGAACAAGATACATTGCCTAGGCTAAGTAAAATTTTGATGAGATGAATTTTTATAATTTGTACAGTTGAAAAAGAAGTTTGCTGTATGCCTTCAGAATTTTCAATTGAGATAAAACCTACTTAAATCTGACTTCAACATGTTTGATTATTTGGAAAATATGCAGTTGTAGTGTAATAGGAAGTGTATAGTTTTGAGGAAAGATTATAAAATCATATCAAATCCTACAATTTGTTCGTATTTTGTTGTTTGTATTATTGTCATCATCAACTGACTTTTCTAAGTCAGAACTGCTCACGACCTCAGTAAAATGTAAAACAGATAATAATACTTATTTCATGCTTTTGCTGATGGGATTAGGAAAATAAATAAATAAACATAAGTAAATAATGCTTAACATGTCAGGACCATTTTTGGGAATCCATACACATTGGTAGACTAAAGAATCGAGGTCTAGTTTAATGATTTAATAAAAACATTTTCAGATAAAATGCAATTAACAATCACATGGCCAAACTGTATCATTTCCCCTTCTGTTTGCAGATGTCAAAGTTTCAGAGAATATGAAAGCTTTGACAGTCATCTATTGTTACCAAAATCACCATCATGACTGACATTTTATGGTTAATTATTTAATAGTTGCTGGAAATAGAGCCTACCAAATTAAGTTCTGATGATAGTTGGCCACTAAAAAATGGAGAGCCTTCACCAATTTACTCTTTTAAAATTACCCTGCCTATCTTCAAAAGTTGACAACTTCCAAACTGAATCTGAATGAAGAAAGAACATCTCCTTCATTACCAAACCCTTGAGTTAGTGAGGTTGTGTACCCTCATTTCCCCTTTATGCATTGCATATTATTCATCAGTTTCAATTAAGCTAGCTAGATAAAGCCCTTTGTTTGGTTCTTAATCATTCTATTTCAAAATGGTTATTTTGCTGGTCAAGCAGGTCTTCTAGAATTTTCCCTTGATGCCAGAAACTAATGGGATGTTTTAAATTTAAAATGAGAAATCATTAGAATTGCAGTAAGGTAAAATTAGGTAGATCATACCAATATGAGTACCTGAATGTGTCACGCTTCTGGGAAAGACTTGAACAAATTAAGATTTAAACCTTACACTATAGGGAAAGTTTACATTTCAGCCCTGTGCTTCAGAAATCATACAGCATTAAAAAAAACCAGGTTGCTGGAAAATGAAATGAAATGAAATGAGAGAATTTTCACATATCTTGGTTAGGGGTCAACATGCCAGTGTTTCTAGATAGTAAATTTACTATGTTTGGCTAGGTATCGGAAATGAGTTATAAATCTCTATTGAGTCCAACTGAGTAATTTCACTAGAAAACACATGAATTTCACAGAGGTGAAAGCTAAATTACCTTTCCCTTTTAATCAATGTAGACAACCAGTTGGAAATTTAGTAGCCTTAAAGTTTCTCTTTTTTGTACTCAACAATATATTAGTGCCTGAACTAACTGGATAAATGACTTTGCTTATTCAAAATCATGAACATTCTCTCTTACAAGCAATCCATTTTGTAAAAAACAAAAAAAAAAACACACACAAAACTTTGGATTTTTTGTATTTGTTATTTAATTTAAATATTTTGCAGGCATTTGTCTTTTTCCTAAAAGTAATTTATGAAATATTTTGATTAATCCATCAACAATATTAATACTCATAATACTCAACATTATGCTAGTTTATGTGATACGTGTTCATGCAAGCCAAGACTTTATTTGGACACATAATTAAGCAAACATGAAAAATAGAGATAAACAAGTCACTGAACCCGAAATTGTCCTATTTTTTTGGAACAATCTCTCTGTAATAACAGTGAATTTTAGTAATTTGGAGATACAGATGTGAACAAAGCTTCAGAGACATAAGATTTCAAAGGTGGGCAGAATTTTTTAAAAGGCAGACTGGGAGCGTGGGTATGGAGGGCAGATTTTATGCTCAAGGAATAGCATGACCAAAGGAGAGACAGTTTGGGGAAAGAAAGAAAACTATGTGGAGACAAGTTGTTAGGCAGGGAAACAGTCAAAGTAGGTTACAAGGAAGATGGCTAGGGGAATAACAGAAAAAAGCTGAAAAACTGGGGACTTAACACTGTGGGAACAAGGAACCTTTCTTTGTAATTAATCAAAAGAGTGACACAATAAAGTTTTCGGTTTTTGAGAGACATTTTAGAGAAGTGATTAAGAGTATACATTATGGAATCACACCTCCTGGTTCAAAATATACCCTTATAATTATGTGGGAGGGGGTGTGTATGTGTATATATCTGCCTTAATTTCTGCATCTGTAAAAAAAAATAAAAATACTTCCCATCTTTTAGGGTTGTGGTGAACCTAAATCAGCTAATGCATTTAAAGCACTGGAATATAGTTAGCATTTAATAAAAGTGGGCTGCCTGTTTACTGGAGGAGGAGACTTCATCAGCCAGTGGCATTGAAGATGGTTTGGAAGAAGAACCTGGAAAAAAATAAACAACTGAGCCTGATATGGTAGTCATTAGACTTTGAGCTGTTTACAACCATAGAGCCTGTGAAATTCATCATTACATCGTCAATATCCGGGAGAGTGCCTGGTGCATAAAAGATACTCAACAGAAGCTGAATATTATTACAAAATGAGGTGAACCAGACATGGGTCTATTTTAATAACTATGGAAACAAAAAAAAATAAGGCACATGTGGGAGATGTTTAAAGGAAAAACTGTACTGTAGAATAATCTATAGTTCAGTCGCAGCTTCATAACTCAATAGCCGTTTCATATTGATTAGGTCATTGTAATACTTCTGAAATTATGTTTCATCAAAGGAGGGCGATACTATTTAGAGGATTATTGTGAGAATTAAGTGCAACAGTGCTTGTGAAATTGTTTTGTAAGCCCCTAGCTGTTCTGTATGAGGTTTAATGTGAGAACAAGAGGAAAGTGGGGATTCTGAAGTCTTGGAAAGGGTGCTCATTTGGGTGAAATATTTGGTTCAATTTAAAAAAAAATAGGTTTGAGGTGATATCTCTCAGCTCTTTGCTCCAAGACCACTTCAAATAAAAAAAAATTTAAAGGATTTGTAGACGACTTACTGAATATGCAGGCTGCCACTATATATGTATGAAAACATTCCTTAATGGGAAAAGTGGTACTACTTTTAATGCAATTACCCAAAATATAATGTCTGCATCAAAAAGCCATCTCTCTCCCTCCCTCCTTTTTCTCTCTCTCTCTCTATGTATATATCTATATCTGTATATAGATAGATTTACATATATATGTGTACACATATATCTCTATATATTTACATTTGTATGTATACACATATACACACATACTCATAAAACAAGTAAGCTTTCTGAGGTCTAGGGGCCATGCTAAGAAACATGGTGCTTGCTATAGATATACAAATAAAATTACATATACAAAATAAATAATCAGTTGCTATAATTGGGACAAGCAATATAAGTTTCTCTAGTGCTGAACTCCATGGAGTAATGATATTCAGGCTGCCTTTTTTCTAGTCCTGACCTTAAATGAGTTTATGTACTTTTCTCGGTTCATCTCTTGTTTATAATGTGAGCTGGAAAATTTTGAGGAACTCCTGGGCAGTGTAGCCTTAACCACTATTAGTTCTACTTTTATTGCTTAATTTTCCTGAAGATTTTTGAATCATCATGCACTTCTGGAATTCCAGAGTTTTGCTGTGAACTTGAGAACTAACAGCTTAGTTACGAGTTTCCCCCTTAACTGTTAGTTTTCAGGGGGAAAAAATGGGGGCAGGTGCTGGGGCTTAGCCCTGGAGTGCTTCACTATTGTTCCCATTTCGGAGGGTATTGTCTGAAAACATGCTCTAAATCTAATTTTTAAAATAATACCAAAGAAAATCTTAAGATAAATTGTGATTTATTGAACTATGGAATATGAGCAGATCATTTGTCCAGCAGGCTTTGTCACCTTAAAATGTCAAGCATTTCATCACAACAGTGATGCAATCAGTAGTATAGGAGAGCCTCGTCTCTAAATGAACTCTTGATGTGAACTGTTTGCAAAGACAACTGCAAAAATTCCTTGTAACACACGTGCTCCTTTACAATGCTGCTTTTCCTTTCCTCCCATCAAGAAATTGAGTCTGTGCCCTCTTGTCTGCAATCTAGAGAGATCCTGTGACTTGCTTTGAGCAAGAGAAGGACACAGAAGTATGCTGAGGGACTTCAAAAGCTAGGCCTTATAAGACATTGAATGGTTCATTTTGCCCTCTTGGAATCCTGAGAATAAATCTCTGTTGCTTCCAGGTGCTGCATTTTAGGATGATTTGTTATGTAGCAAAAGAAAGTGGATATACTCTAATGCATTGCTCATATGTGAGGCAACTGTAGAAACAAACATACATGGGCCAATGCATGAGAAAGGATAAGGCTTTTTCCTTATGACAAAAACCCTTATTCTCTCATCAACAAACTTGCCTATTTGTTTCCAGACTCATCTCTATAAAGATTTTTTAACAAGCTTTTTGGTGCATAGCAGACTACATTTCAGGGAGGAAATGCTACATGTGATTTATTTCCCCATAACCCCTATGCCATTTTGCCTGTCTGTGCTACAGGATGGAAAAGGAGTCACACGCATGCAAGTCACAAAGAGGATTTGGGCCTAGAAGGACAGTATGATATGATAAAGGAAAACAGTGGTTTGCCCTTCTACTGAGGTTAATTTTTCTGTCTAGCTTGTGTGTATTTTTCACATCAGACATAGCTCAATGCCAGTTCATCTGGATGTTATGAGATTGCGCATTAAAAATGCACAGCCATTATAAAACACACATGTGTTCTCTTGCTATTAGAGTGATTCCTATATCTGTTATAATTCTATACTCTGTGTGACATATGCAATATTTAGCATTCATTTAATAAGTGCTCCCAACTAATGGTCTGAGATGTGTTGGCAACTGTGATAAAATATTTGTGGATATTACCCAAAATTTTAACTACTGATTTTGAAAGAATAAAAATATCCATTAAATATATTTAAGTCTAGTATACCATATTTTATTGTTTGTGAGAACAAGAGAATTTAGCCCAAATCCACTTAAACAATTATTTGAAGCTTTTTTTAATGTTTATTTATTTTTGAGAGGGAAAGACAGAGTGCGAGTGGAGTAGGAGCAGAGAGAGAGGGAGAAACAGAATCCGAAGCAGGCCTGAATCCACAAACCAGGAGATCATGACCTGAGCTGAAGTTGGACACTTAACTGACTGAGCCACCCAGGCACCCCTCTTTGATTATGGAAGGAAAATTCTCACCTTTTAAAATCTTGAGCGAATGTGTCTAGGTAAAATTTCAACTGCTATTACTTTAGTTATATACTAGGTACTGTGGTGGAATATATGCATGCTTATTATTATTATCTTTTTAAATAATATATGCAAGCTTATTTAAAATGCCTTTTTTTCTGGAAGAGATGAACTCACAAGCTGTCTCAATATGTATGGGGAGAAAATTATACAAACCATGATTGTGAAATAAAGTAAAATTACTCTTATTGCTGGTTCCTTTTAAGTGATGGTGCACATCTCAGCAGCTCCCTACAGTGTTTTATCCAATTCCATTTAAGAGACTACTTATTTTAGGATTCATCTGACTACTTAGTGCTACACACGTGTTCTATTACAGAATTCCTGTGGTGAAAATAAACTGTATACATTTCATCCCAATATATCTAAAATAGGTATAGCGAGACAATTTTTGTTCATATTTTACTATACACAGTCTTCATAAATGAATTATGTTAGCATGTAGAAAACACCAGAAGTTCTCATAAGGTAAAAATGAAAACTAAAACAAAAAATAATAGCACATTTTTATGGGGAAGGTGACTGGGTGCCAGTATCTACTTCAAGTTTTTTTGGTAAGACTATCACTCATGGTGCCTGACTCACCTGATCACAGGTTGTAAGGCAAGCCAGACTGCAGGTATTCAATTCCCATGGGTCACAGACATTAGGTCTATAACAGGCTCATGAAATAAGGATGGTCAGTAAGAGCTTCCCTGAGATTTGTTAGGTGAATTCAGAGAAAAAGGGTTTTCTTCTTTTGGGATTGCAAACTCTAGCTACAACTGGTCATCTTTAATGGCATAGTGGGAAACCTGCCTAGAACAAAATTTATTGTATAAAGCCAGTTTGATCTACCTATGAATTTCTTAGACATGGACCTAGTAAATTCCATTTTTGATTAAACCTTTCTGAAGTGGTTTATATGTTAGTTATAATTGAACATCTGTAGTACAATGTGCAACTCTTTAAAACAACAAGTTAGTAACAAATACTTTTTTTAATTTAATTTTTTTAGTGTATACCAAATTAGTTAGCATATAGTGCAACAATTATTTCAGGAGTAGATTCATTAATGCCCTTACCCATTAAGCCCATCCCTCCTCCCCCAACCCCTACCATAACCCTCAGTTTGTTTTCCATATTTAAGAATCTCTTATGCTTTGTCCCCCTCCCTGTTTTTATTTTTGTTTCCCTTCCCTTATGTTCATCTGTTTCGTCTCTTGAAGTCCTCATATGAGTGAAGTCATATGATATTTGTCTTTCTCTGACTGACTAATTTTGCTTAGCATAATAGCCTCCAGTTCCATCCACTTAGTTGCAAATGGCAAGATTTCATTCTTTTTGATTGCCGAGTGATACTCCATTGTATATATATACCTCATCTTCTTTATCCATTCATCCATTGATGGGGACATTTGGGCTCTTTCCATACTTTGGTTATTGTTGAGAGTGCTGCTATAAACATGGGGGTGCATGTGTCCCTTCGAAACAGGACACCTGTATCCTTTGGATAAATACCTAGTAGTGCAATTGCTGGGTCATAGGGTAGTTCTATTTTTAGTTTCTTGAGGAACCTGCATACTGTTTTCCAAAGTGGCTGCACCAGCTTGCATTCCCACCAACAATGCAAAAACGATCCTCTTTCTCCACATCCTTGGCAACATCTGTTGTTGCCTGAGTTGTTAATGGTAGTCATTCTGACAGGTGTAAGGTGGTATCTCATTGTGGTTTTGATTTGTAGTTCCCTGATGATGATTGATGCTGAGCATTTTTTCATGTGTCAGTTGGCCATCTGGGTGTCTTCTTTGGAGAAGTGTCTATCCATGTCTTTTGCCCATTTCTTTCCTGGATTATTTGTTTTTTGGGTGTTGAGTTTGATCAGTTCTTTATAGATTTTGGATACTAACCCTTTATCTGATACGTCATTTGAAATATCTTCTCTCATTCCATCAGTTGCCTTTTAGTTTTGCTGATTGTTTCCTTCCCTGTGCAGAAGCTTTTTATTTTGTTGAGGTCCCAGTAGTTCATTTTTGCTTTTGTTTCCCTTGCCTCCAGTGACATGTTGAGTAAGAAGTTGCTGCAGCCAAGATCAAAGAGGTTTTTGCCTGCTTTCTCCTTGAGGATTTTGATGGCTTCCTGTCTTACATTGAGGTCTTTCATCTATTTTGAGTTTATTTTTGTGTATGGTGTAAGAAAGTGGTCCAGGTTCATTCTTCTGCATGTCACTGTCCATTATTCCCAACACCACTTGCTGAAGAGACTGTCTTTATTCCATTAGAAAGTCTTTCCTGCTTTGTCAAAGATTAGTTGGCCACACATTTGTGGGTCCATTTCCGGGTTCTCTCTTCTGTTCCATTGATCTGAGTGTCTGTTCTTGTGCCAGTACCATACTGTCTTGATGATTACAGTTTTGTAGTATAGCTTGAAGTCTGGGATTGTGATACCTCCTCATTTGATTTTCTTTTTTGAGATTGCTTTGGCTATCCGGGGTCTTTTCTGGCTCCATACAAATTAGGATTATTTGTTCTAGCTCTGTGAAGAATGCTGGTGTTATTTCGATAGGGATCGCATTGAATATGTAGATTGCTTTGGGTAGTATCGACATTTTAACAATATTGTTCTTCCTATCCAGGAGCATGAAATCTTTTTCCATTTTTTTTGTGTATTCTTCAGTTTCTTTCATAAGCTTTCTATAGTTTTCAGTGTATAGATTTTCACCTCTTTGGTTAGATTTATTCCTAGGTATTTTATGGTTTTTGGTGCAATTGTAAATGGGATCGATTCCTTGATTTCTCTTTCTGTCATTTCATTGTTGGTGAATAGGAATGCAACCGATTTCTGTGCATTGATTTTATATCCTGCAACTTTGCTGAATTCATGGATCAGTTCTAGCAGTTTTTTGGTGGAATCTATTGGGTTTTTCATATAGAGTATCATGTCATCTGCAAAGAGTGAAAGTTTGACCTCTTGGCTGATTTGGATGCTTTTTATTTCTTTGTGTTGTCTGATTGCAGAGGCTAAGACTTCCAACAGTATGTTGAATAACTGTGGCAAGAGTGGACATCCCTGTGTTTTTGTGACCTCATGGGTCATTTTTTTCTCCAGTGAGTATGATATTAGCATTGGGTCATTCATATATGGCTTTTATGATCTTGAGGTATGATCCTTCCATCCCTACTTTCTTGAGGGTTTTTATCAAGAAAGGATGCTGTATTTTGTCAAATGCTTTCTCTGCATCTATTGAGAGGATCGTATAGTTCTTGTCCTTTCTTTTATTGTTGTGATGAATCACATTGATTGCCTTATGGATATTGAACCAGGCCTGCATCCCAGATATAAATCCCACTTGGTTGTGGTGAATAATTTTTTTAATGTATTCTTGGATCTGGTTGGCTAATATCTTGTTGAGGATTTTTGCATCCATGTTCATCAGGGAAATTGGCCTATAGTTCTCCTTTTTACTGGGTCTTTGGTTTTGGAATCAAGGTAATGCTGGCCTCATAGAAAGAGTTTGGAAGTTTTCCTTCCATTTCTATTTTTTGGAACAGCTTCAAGAGAATAGGTGTTAACTCTTCCTTAAATGTTTGGTAGAATTCCCCTGGAAAGCCATCTGGCCTTGGACTCTTGCTTTTTGGCAGATTTTTGGTTACCAATTCAATTTCTTTACTGGGTATGGGTCTGTTCAAATTTTCTATTTCTTCCTGTTTCAGTTTTGGTAGTGTATATGTTTCTAGGAATTTGTCCATTTATTCCAGATTGCCCATTTTATTGGCATATAATTGCTCATAATATCCTCTTACTATTGTTTTTATTTCTGCTGTATTGGTTGTGATCTCTCCTCTTTCATTCTTGATTTTATTTATTTGGGTCCTTTCCTTTTTCTTTTTGATCCAACTGGCTAGTGGTTTATCAATTTTGTTAATTCTTTCAAAGAACCAGCTTCTGGTTTCATTGATCTGTTGTACACTTTTTTTGGTTTTGATAGCATTAATTTCTGCTCTAATCTTTATTATTTCCTGTCTTCTGCTGGCTTGGGTTTTATTTACTGTTCTTTTTCCAGCTCTTTAAGGTGTAAGGTTAGGTTGTGTATCAGAGATCTTTCCTTCTTCTTTAGGAAGGCCTGAATTACTATATACTTTCCTCTTACGACTGCCTTTGCTGCGTTCCAGAGGTTTTGGGTTGTGGTGTCATCATTTTCATTGGCTTCCATATACTTTTTAATTTCCTCTTTAACTTCTTGGTTGGCCCATTAATTCTTTAGTAGGATGTTCTTTAGTCTTCAAGAATTTGTTATCTTTCCAAATTTTTTCTTGTGGTTGATTTCAAGTTTCATAGTGTTGTGGTCTGAAAATATGCATGGTATGATCTCAATCTTTTTATACTTGCTGAGGGATGATTTGTGTCCCAGTATGTCATCTATTCTGGAGAACGTTCCATGTGCAATGGAGAAGAATGCACATTCCACTGCTTCAGGATGAAATGTTCTGAAGATATCTCAAGTCCATATGGTCCAGTGTATCATTCAAAGCCATTGTTTCCTTGTTGATTTTTGATTAGATGATCTGTTCATTGCTGTGAGTGAGGTGTTGAAGTCTTCTACTATTACGGTATTACTATCAATGAGTTTCTTTATGTTTGTGATTAATTGATTTATATATTTGGGTGCTCTCACATTTGGCGCATAAATGTTTACAATTGTTAGGTCTTCCTGGTGGATAGACCCCTTAATTATGATATAATGCCCCTCTGCATCTCTTGATACAGTCTTCATTTTAAAGTCT